>NW_027195878.1:0-126584 GCF_038502225.1 Cherax quadricarinatus | reverse complement strand
TGCAGGGATGGCACAAGAACACCTGGGTGTTCAAGTGTTGCTGCAGGGATGGCACAAGAACACCTGGGTGTTCAAGTGTTGATGCAGGGATGGCACAAGAACACCTGGGTGTTCAAGTGTTGATGCAGGGATGGCACAAGAACACCTGGGTGTTCAAGTGTTGCTGCAGGGATGGCACAAGAACACCTGGGTGTTCAAGTGTTGCTGCAGGGATGGCACAAGAACACCTGGGTGTTCAAGTGTTGATGCAGGGATGGCACAAGAACACCTGGGTGTTCAAGTGTTGCTGCAGGGATGGCACAAGAACACCTGGGTGTTCAAGTGTTGCTGCAGGGATGGCACAAGAACACCTGGGTGTTCAAGTGTTGCTGCAGGGATGGCACAAGAACACCTGGGTGTTCAAGTGTTGCTGCAGGGATGGCACAAGAACACCTGGGTGTTCAAGTGTTGCTGCAGGGATTGCACAAGAACACCTGGGTGTTCAAGTGTTGCTGCAGGGATGGCACAAGAACACCTGGGTGTTCAAGTGTTGATGCAGTGATGGCACAAGAACACCTGGGTGTTCAAGTGTTGCTGCAGGGATGGCACAAGGGATGGCACAAGAACACCTGGGTGTTCAAGTGTTGATGCAGGGATGGCACAAGAACACCTGGGTGTTCAAGTGTTGCTGCAGGGATGGCACAAGAACACCTGGGTGTTCAAGTGTTGATGCAGGGATGGCACAAGAACACCTGGGTGTTCAAGTGTTGCTGCAGGGATGGCACAAGAACACCTGGGTGTTCAAGTGTTGCTGCAGGGATGGCACCAGAACACCTGGGTGTTCAAGTGTTGCTGCAGGGATGGCACATGAACACCTGGGTGTTCAAGTGTTGCTGCAGGGATGGCACAAGAACACCTGGGTGTTCAAGTGTTGCAATGAACACCTGGGTGTTCAAGTGTTGCTGCAGGGATGGCACAAGAACACCTGGGTGTTCAAGTGTTGCTGCAGGGATGGCACAAGAACACCTGGGTGTTCAAGTGTTGCTGCAGGGATGGCACAAGAACACCTGGGTGTTCAAGTGTTGCTGCAGGGATGGCACAAGAACACCTGGGTGTTCAAGTGTTGCTGCAGGGATGGCACAAGAACACCTGGGTGTTCAAGTGTTGCTGCAGGGATGGCACAAGAACACCTGGGTGTTCAAGTGTTGCTGCAGGGATGGCACAAGAACACCTGGGTGTTCAAGTGTTGCTGCAGGGATGGCACAAGAACACCTGGGTGTTCAAGTGTTGCTGCAGGGATGGCACAAGAACACCTGGGTGTTCAAGTGTTGCTGCAGGGATGGCACAAGAACACCTGGGTGTTCAAGTGTTGCTGCAGGGATGACACAAGAACACCTGGGTGTTCAAGTGTTGCTGCAGGGATGGCACAAGAACACCTGGGTGTTCAAGTGTTGCTGCAGGGATGTTGCTGCACAAAGAACACCTGGGTGTTCAAGTGTTGCTGCAGGGATGGAACACCTGGGTGTTCAAGTGTTGAACAAGAACCACTGGGTGTTCAAGTGTTGCTGCAGGGATGGTACAAGAACACCTGGGTGTTCAAGTGTTGCTGCAGGGATGACACAAGAACACCTGGGTGTTCAAGTGTTGCTGCAGGGATGACACAAGAACACCTGGGTGTTCAAGTGTTGCTGCAGGGATGGTACAAGAACACCTGGGTGTTCAAGTGTTGCTGCAGGGATGACACAAGAACACCTGGGTGTTCAAGTGTTGCTGCAGGGATGACACAAGAACACCTGGGTGTTCAAGTGTTGCTGCAGGGATGACACAAGAACACCTGGGTGTTCAAGTGTTGCTGCAGGGATGACACAAGAACACCTGGGTGTTCAAGTGTTGCTGCAGGGATGACACAAGAACACCTGGGTGTTCAAGTGTTGCTGCAGGGATGACACAAGAACACCTGGGTGTTCAAGTGTTGCTGCAGGGATGACACAAGAACACCTGGGTGTTCAAGTGTTGCTGCAGGGATGACACAAGAACACCTGGGTGTTCAAGTGTTGCTGCAGGGATGACACAAGAACACCTGGGTGTTCAAGTGTTGCTGCAGGGATGGCACAAGAACACCTGGGTGTTCAAGTGTTGCTGCAGGGATGGCACAAGAACACCTGGGTGTTCAAGTGTTGCTGCAGGGATGACACAAGAACACCTGGGTGTTCAACTGTTGCTCAGGGATGGCACAAGAACACCTGGGTGTTCAAGTGTTGCTGCAGGGATGACACAAGAACACCTGGGTGTTCAACTGTTGCTGCAGGGATGGCACAAGAACACCTGGGTGTTCAAGTGTTGCTGCAGGGATGGCACAAGAACACCTGGGTGTTCAAGTGTTGCTGCAGAGATGACACAAGAACACCTGGGTGTTCAAGTGTTGCTGCAGGGATGACACAAGAACACCTGGGTGTTCAAGTGTTGCTGCAGGGATGACACAAGAACACCTGGGTGTTCAACTGTTGCTGCAGGGATGACACAAGAACACCTGGGTGTTCAAGTGTTGCTGCAGGGATGGCACAAGAACACCTGGGTGTTCAAGTGTTGCTGCAGAGATGACACAAGAACACCTGGGTGTTCAAGTGTTGCTGCAGGGATGACACAAGAACACCTGGGTGTTCAAGTGTTGCTGCAGGGATGGCACAAGAACACCTGGGTGTTCAAGTGTTGCTGCAGGGATGACACAAGAACACCTGGGTGTTCAAGTGTTGCTGCAGGGATGACACAAGAACGCCTGGGTGTTCAAGTGTTGCTGCAGGGATGACACAAGAACGCCTGGGTGTTCAAGTGTTGCTGCAGGGATGGTACAAGAACACCTCGGTGTTCAAGTGTTGCTACAGGGATGGTACAAGAACACCTGGGTGTTCAAGTGTTGCTGCAGGGATGACACAAGAACGCCTGGGTGTTCAAGTGTTGCTGCAGGGATGGTACAAGAACACCTCGGTGTTCAAGTGTTGCTACAGGGATGGTACAAGAACACCTGGGTGTTCAAGTGTTGCTGCAGGGATGGTACAAGAACACCTGGGTGTTCAAGTGTTGCTGCAGGGATGGTACAAGAACACCTCGGTGTTCAAGTGTTGCTGCAGGGATGGTACAAGAACACCTGGGTGTTCAAGTGTTGCTGCAGGGATGGTACAAGAACACCTGGGTGTTCAAGTGTTGCTGCAGGGATGGTACAAGAACACCTGGGTCACCAAGTGTTGCTGCAGGGATGGTACAAGAACACCTGGGTGTTCAAGTGTTGCTGCAGGGATGGTACAAGAACACCTGGGTGTTCAAGTGGAAGTGTTGCACACAAGAACACCTGGGTGTTCAAGTGTTGCTGCAGGGATGGCAGAACACCTGGGTGTTCAAGTGTTGCTGCAGGGATGGTACAAGAACACCTGGGTGTTCAAGTGTTGCTGCAGGGATGGCACAAGAACACCTGGGTGTTCAAGTGTTGCTGCAGGGACGGCACAAGAACACCTGGGTGTTCAAGTGTTGCTGCAGGGATGGCACAAGAACACCTGGGTGTTCAAGTGTTGCTGCAGGGATGGCAAAAGAACACCTGGGTGTTCAAGTGTTGCTGCAGGGATGGCACAAGAACACCTGGGTGTTCAAGTGTTGCTGCAGGGATGGCACAAGAACACCTGGGTGTTCAAGTGTTGCTGCAGGGATGGTACAAGAACACCTGGGTGTTCAAGTGTTGCTGCAGGGATGGCACAAGAACACCTGGGTTTTCAAGTGTTGCTGCAAGGATGGTACAAGAACACCTGGGTGTTCAAGTGTTGCTGCAGGGATGGTACAAGAACACCTGGGTGTTCAAGTGTTGCTGCAGGGATGGTACAAGAACACCTGGGGCACCAAGTGTTGCTGCAGGGATGGCACAAGAACACCTAGGTCACCAAGTGTTGCTGCAGGGATGGTACAAGAACACCTGGGTGTTCAAGTGTTGCTGCAGGGATGACACAAGAACACCTGGGTATTCAAGTGTTGCTGCAGGTATGACACAAGAACACCTGGGTGTTCAAGTGTTGCTGCAGGGATGACACAAGAACACCTGGGTGTTCAAGTGTTGCTGCAGGGATGACACAAGAACACCTGGGTGTTAAAGTGTTGCTGCAGGGATGACACAAGAACACTTGGGTGTTCAAGTGTTGCTGCAAGGATGACACAAGAAAACCTGGGTGTTCAAGTGTTGCTGCAGGGATGGCACAAGAACACCTGGGTGTTCAAGTGTTGCTGCAGGGATGGCACAAGAACACCTGGGTGTTCAAGTGTTGATGCAGTGATGGCACAAGAACACCTGGGTGTTCAAGTGTTGCTGCAGGGATGGCACAAGAACACCTGGGTATTCAAGTGTTGCTGCAGGGATAGCTCAAGAACACCTGTGTGTTCAAGTGTTGCTGCAGGGATGGCACAAGAACACCTGGGTATTCAAGTGTTGCTGCAGGGATAGCTCAAGAACACCTGTGTGTTCAAGTGTTGCTGCAGGGATGGCACAAGAACACCTGGGTGTTCAAGTGTTGCTGCAGGGATGGCACAAGAACACCTGGGTGTTCAAGTGTTGATGCAGGGATGGCACAAGAACATCTGGGTGTTCAAGTGTTGCTACAGGGATGGCAAAAGAACACCTGTGTGTTCAAGTGTTGCTGCAGGGATGGCACCAGAACACCTGGGTGTTCACCTGTTGCTGCAGGGATGGCACATGAACACCTGGGTGTTCAAGTGTTGCTGCAGGGATGGCACAACAACACCTGGGTGTTCAAGTGTTGCTGCAGGGATGGCACAACAACACCTGGGTGTTCAAGTGTTGCTGCACAAAGAACACCTGGGTGTTCAAGTGTTGATGCAGGGATGACACAAGAACACCTGGGTGTTCAAGTGTTGCTGCAGGGATGGTACATGAACACATGGGTGTTCAAGTGTTGCTGCAGGGATGGTACATGAACACATGGGTGTTCAAGTGTTGATGCAGGGATGGTACAAGAACACCTGGGTGTTCAAGTGTTGATGCAGGGATGGCACAAGAACACCTGGGTGTTCAAGTGTTGCTGCAGGGATGACACAAGAACACCTGGGTGTTCAAGTGTTGATGCAGGGATGGCACAAGAACACCTGCGTCTTCAAGTGTTGCTGCAGGGATGGCACAAGAACACCTGGGTGTTCAAGTGTTGCTGCAGGGATGGTACAAGAACACCTGGGTGTTCAAGTGTTGATGCAGGGATGATACAAGAACACCTGGGTGTTCAAGTGTTGATGCAGGGATGGCACAAGAACACCTGGGTGTTCAAGTGTTGATGCAGGGATGGCACAAGAACACCTGTGTGTTCAAGTGTTGATGCAGGGATGGCACAAGAACACCTGGGTGTTCAAGTGTTGCTGCAGGGATGGTACAAGAACACCTGGGTGTTCAAGTGTTGATGCAGGGATGATACAAGAACACCTGGGTGTTCAAGTGTTGATGCATGGATGGCACAACAACACCTAGGTGTTCAAGTGTTGATGCAGGGATGGCACAACAACACCTAGGTATTCAAGTGTTGATGCAGGGATGGTACAAGAACACCTGGGTGTTCAAATGTTGCTGCAGGGATGGTACAAGAACACCTGGGTGTTCAAGTGTTGATGCAGGGATGGCACAAGAACACCTGGGTGTTCAAGTGTTGCTGCAGGGATGGCACAAGAACACCTGGGTGTTCAAGTGTTGCTGCAGGGATGGCACAAGAACACCTGGGTGTTCAAGTGTTGCTGCAGGGATGGCACAACAACACCTGGGTGTTCAAGTGTTGCTGCAGGGATGGCACATCAACACCTGGGTGTTCAAGTGTTGCTGCAGGGATGGCACAACAACACCTGGGTGTTCAAGTGTTGCTGCAGGGATGGCACAAGAACACCTGGGTGTTCAAGTGTTGCTGCAGGGATGGCACAAGAACACCTGGGTGTTCAAGTGTTGCTGCAGGGATGGCACAAGAACACCTGGGTGTTCAAGTGTTGCTGCAGGGATGGCACAAGAACACCTGGGTGTTCAAGTGTTGATGCAGGGATGGCACAAGAACACCTGGGTGTTCAAGTGTTGCTGCAGGGATGGCACAAGAACACCTGGGTGTTCAAGTGTTGATGCAGGGATGGCACAAGAACACCTGGGTGTTCAAGTGTTGCTGCATGGATGGCACAAGAACACCTGGGTGTTCAAGTGTTGCTGCAGGTATGGCACAACAACACCTGGGTGTTCAAGTGTTGATGCAGGGATGGTACAAGAACACCTGGGTGTTCAAGTGTTGATGCAGGGATGGCACAACAACACCTGGGTGTTCAAGTGTTGATGCAGGGATGGCACAAGGGGTGTTCAAATGTTGCTGCAGGGATGGTACAAGAACACTGGGTGTTCATGTGTTGCTGAAGGGATGGCACAAGACCACCTGGGTGTTCAAGTGTTGCTGCAGGGATGGTTCAACACCTGGGTGTTCAAGTGTTGCTCCAAGGATGGTGGCAAGAACACCTGGGTGTTCAAGTGTTGCTGCAGGGATGGCACAAGAACACCTGGGTGTTCAAGTGTTGATGCAGGGATGGCACAAGAACACCTGGGTGTTCAAGTGTTGCTGCAGGGATTGTACAAGAACACCTGGGTGTTCAAGTGTTGCTGCAGGGATGGCACAAGAACACCTGGGTGTTCAAGTGTTGCTGCAGGGATGGTACAAGAACACCTGGGTGTTCAAGTGTTGCTGCAGGGATGGCACAAGAACACCTGGGTGTTCAAGTGTTGCTGCAGGGATGGCACAAGAACACCTGGGTGTTCAAGTGTTGATGCAGGGATGGCACAAGAACACCTGGGTGTTCAAGTGTTGCTGCAGGGATGGCACAAGAACACCTGGGTGTTCAAGTGTTGATGCAGGGATGGTACAAGAACACCTGGGTGTTCAAGTGTTGATGCAGGGATGGCACAAGAACACCTGGGTGTTCAAGTGTTGATGCAGGGATGATACAAGAACACCTGGGTGTTCAAGTGTTGCTGCAGGGATGGCACAAGAACACCTGGGTGTTCAAGTGTTGCTGCAGGGATGGCACAAGAACACCTGGGTGTTCAAGTGTTGATGCAGGGATGATACAAGAACACCTGGGTGTTCAAGTGTTGATGCAGGGATGGTACAAGAACACCTGGGTGTTCAAGTGTTGCTGCAGGGATGGCACAAGAACACCTGGGTGTTCAAGTGTTGATGCAGGGATGGCACAAGAACACCTGGGTGTTCAAGTGTTGCTGCAGGGATGGCACAAGAACACCTGGGTGTTCAAGTGTTGCTGCAGGGATGGTACAAGAACACCTGGGTGTTCAAGTGTTGCTGCAGGGATGGCACAAGAACACCTGGGTGTTCAAGTGTTGATGCAGGGATGGCACAACAACACCTGGGTGTTCAAGTGTTGCTGCAGGGATGGCACAACAACACCTGGGTGTTCAAGTGTTGCTGCAGGGATGGCACATCAACGCCTGGGTGTTCAAGTGTTGCTGCAGGGATGGCACAACAACACCTGGGTGTTCAAGTGTTGCTGCAGGGATGGCACAACAACACCTGGGTGTTCAAGTGTTGATGCAGAGATGGCACAAGAACACCTGGGTGTTCAAGTGTTGCTGTAGGGATGGCACAAAAACACCTGGGTGTTCAAGTGTTGCTGCAGGGATGGCACAAGAACACCTGGGTGTTCAAGTGTTGCTGCAGGGATGGCACAAGAACACCTGGGCGTTGAAGTGTTGATGCAGGGATGGCACACGAACACCTGGGTGTTCAAGTGTTGATGCAGGGATGGCAAAAGAACACCTGGGTGTTCAAGTGTTGATGCAGGGATGGCACAAGAACACCTGGGTGTTCAAGTGTTGATGCAGGGATGGCACAAGAACACCTGGGTGTTCAAGTGTTGCTGCAGGGATGGCACAAGAACACCTGGGTGTTCAAGTGTTGCTGCAGGGATGGCACAAGAACACCTGGGTGTTCAAGTGTTGATGCAGGGATGGCACAAGAACACCTGGGTGTTCAAGTGTTGATGCAGGGATGGCACAAGAACACCTGGGTGTTCAAGTGTTGATGCAGGGATGGCACAAGAACACCTGGGTGTTCAAGTGTTGATGCAGGGATGGTACAACAACACCTGGGTGTTCAAGTGTTGATGCAGGGATGGCACAAGAACACCTGGGTGTTCAAGTGTTGCTGCAGGGATGGCACAAGAACACCTGGGTGTTCAAGTGTTGATGCAGGGATGTTACAAGAACACCTGGGTGTTCAAGTGTTGATGCAGGGATAGTACAAGAACACCTGGGTGTTCAAGTGTTGCTGCAGGGATGGCACAAGAACACTTGGGTGTTCAAGTGTTGCTGCAGGGATGGCACAAGAACACCTGGGCGTTGAAGTGTTGCTGCAGGGATGGCACACGAACACCTGGATGTTCAAGTGTTGATGCAGGGATGGCAAAAGAACACCTGGGTGTTCAAGTGTTGATGCAGGGATGGCACAAGAACACCTGGGTGTTCAAGTGTTGCTGCAGGGATGGTACACGAACACCTGGGTGTTCAAGTGTTGATGCAGGGATGGCAAAAGAACACCTGGGTGTTCAAGTGTTGATGCAGGGATGGCACAAGAACACCTGGGTGTTCAAGTGTTGATGCAGGGATGGCACACGAACACCTGGGTGTTCAAGTGTTGCTGCAGGGATGGTACAAGAACACCTGGGTGTTCAAGTGTTGATGCAGGGATGGCACAACAACACCTGGGTGTTCAAGTGTTGATGCAGGGATGGTACAAGAACACCTGGGTGTTCAAGTGTTGCTGCAGGGATGGCACAAGAACACCTGGGTGTTCAAGTGTTGCTGCAGGGATGGCACAAGAACACCTGGGTGTTCAAGTGTTGATGCAGGGATGGCAAAAGAACACCTGGGTGTTCAAGTGTTGATGCAGGGATGGCACAAGAACACCTGGGTGTTCAAGTGTTGATGCAGGGATGGCACGAGAACACCTGGGTGTTCAAGTATTGCTGCAGGGATGGTACAAGAACACCTGGGTGTTCAAGTGTTGCTGCAGGGATGGCACAAGAACACTTGGGTGTTCAAGTGTTGCTGCAGGGATGGCACAAGAACACCTGGGCGTTGAAGTGTTGCTGCAGGGATGGCACACGAACACCTGGATGTTCAAGTGTTGATGCATGGATGGCAAAAGAACACCTGGGTGTTCAAGTGTTGATGCAGGGATGGCACAAGAACACCTGGGTGTTCAAGTGTTGCTGCAGGGATGGTACACGAACACCTGGGTGTTCAAGTGTTGATGCAGGGATGGCAAAAGAACACCTGGGTGTTCAAGTGTTGATGCAGGGATGGCACAAGAACACATGGGTGTTCAAGTGTTGATGCAGGGATGGCACACGAACACCTGGGTGTTCAAGTGTTGCTGCAGGGATGGTACAAGAACACCTGGGTGTTCAAGTGTTGATGCAGGGATGGCACAACAACACCTGGGTGTTCAAGTGTTGATGCAGGGATGGGACAAGAACACCTGGGTGTTCAAGTGTTGCTGCAGGGATGGCACAAGAACACCTGGGTGTTCAAGTGTTGCTGCAGGGATGGCACAAGAACACCTGGGCGTTGAAGTGTTGCTGCAGGGATGGCACACGAACACCTGGGTGTTCAAGTGTTGATGCAGGGATGGCAAAAGAACACCTGGGTGTTCAAGTGTTGATGCAGGGATGGCACAAGAACACCTGGGTGTTCAAGTGTTGATGCAGGGATGGCACAAGAACACCTGGGTGTTCAAGTGTTGCTGCAGGGATGGCACAAGAACACCTGGGTGTTCAAGTGTTGCTGCAGGGATGGCACAAGAACACCTGGGTGTTCAAGTGTTGATGCAGGGATGGCACAAGATCACCTGGGTGTTCAAGTGTTGCTGCAGGGATGGCACAAGAACACCTGGGTGTTCAAGTGTTGATGCAGGGATGGCACAAGAACACCTGGGTGTTCAAGTGTTGATGCAGGGATGGCACAAGAACACCTGGGTGTTCAAGTGTTGATGCAGGGATGGCACAACATCACCTGGGTGTTCAAGTGTTGATGCAGGGATGGCACAAGAACACCTGGGTGTTCAAGTGTTGCTGCAGGGATGGCACAAGAACACCTGGGTGTTCAAGTGTTGATGCAGGGATGGCACAAGAACACCTGGGTGTTCAAGTGTTGATGCAGGGATGGCACAAGATCACCTGGGTGTTCAAGTGTTGATGCAGGGATGGCACAAGAACACCTGGGTGTTCAAGTGTTGCTGCAGGGATGGCACAAGAACACCTGGGTATTCAAGTGTTGATGCAGGGATGGCACAAGAACACCTGGGTGTTCAAGTGTTGATGCAGGGATGGCACAAGAACACCTGGGTGTTCAAGTGTTGATGCAGGGATGGCACAAGAACACCTGGGTGTTCAAGTGTTGATGCAGGGATGGCACAAGAACACCTGGGTGTTCAAGTGTTGATGCAGGGATGGCACAAGAACACCTGGGTGTTCAAGTGTTGATGCAGGGATGGTACAAGAACACCTGGGTGTTCAAGTGTTGATGCAGGGATGGCACAAGAACACCTGGGTGTTCAAGTGTTGATGCAGGGATGGTACAAGAACACCTGGGTGTTCAAGTGTTGATGCAGGGATGGTACAAGAACACCTGGGTGTTCAAGTGTTGATGCAGGGATGGTACAAGAACACCTGGGTGTTCAAGTGTTGATGCAGGGATGGCACAAGAACACCTGGGTGTTCAAGTGTTGATGCAGGGATGGTACAAGAACACCTGGGTGTTCAAGTGTTGCTGCAGGGATGGCACAAGAACACCTGGGTGTTCAAGTGTTGATGCAGGGATGGCACAACAACACCTGGGTGTTCAAGTGTTGCTGCAGGGATGGCACAAGAACACCTGGGTGTTCAAGTGTTGCTGCAGGGATGGCACAAGAACACCTGGGTGTTCAAGTGTTGCTGCAGGGATGGCACAAGAACACCTGGGTGTTCAAGTGTTGCTGCAGGGATGGCACAAGAACACCTGGGTGTTCAAGTGTTGCTGCAGGGATGGCACAAGAACACCTGGGTGTTCAAGTGTTGCTGCAGGGATGGCACAAGAACACCTGGGTGTTCAAGTGTTGCTGCAGGGATGGCACAAGAACACCTGGGTGTTCAAGTGTTGCTGCAGGGATGGCACAAGAACACCTGGGTGTTCAAGTGTTGCTGCAGGGATGGCACAAGAACACCTGGGTGTTCAAGTGTTGCTGCAGGGATGGCACAAGAACACCTGGGTGTTCAAGTGTTGCTGCAGGGATGGCACAAGAACACCTGGGTGTTCAAGTGTTGCTGCAGGGATGGCACAAGAACACCTGGGTGTTCAAGTGTTGCTGCAGGGATGGCACAAGAACACCTGGGTGTTCAAGTGTTGCTGCAGGGATGGCACAAGAACACCTGGGTGTTCAAGTGTTGCTGCAGGGATGGCACAAGAACACCTGGGTGTTCAAGTGTTGCTGCAGGGATGGCACAAGAACACCTGGGTGTTCAAGTGTTGCTGCAGGGATGGCACAAGAACACCTGGGTGTTCAAGTGTTGCTGCAGGGATGGCACAAGAACACCTGGGTGTTCAAGTGTTGCTGCAGGGATGGCACCAGAACACCTGGGTGTTCAAGTGTTGCTGCAGGGATGGCACATGAACACCTGGGTGTTCAAGTGTTGCTGCAGGGATGGCACAAGAACACCTGGGTGTTCAAGTGTTGCTGCAGGGATGGCACAAGAACACCTGGGTGTTCAAGTGTTGCTGCAGGGATGGCACAAGAACACCTGGGTGTTCAAGTGTTGCTGCAGGGATGGCACAAGAACACCTGGGTGTTCAAGTGTTGCTGCAGGGATGGCACAAGAACACCTGGGTAGTTGCCTGACTGCGGTGGTGTGAGGAAGTGTTGTTGCACCTCTGCTGACAATACAGGAGAACTACTGTTGTCAACATGGCGGTTAGTCTTAGACGCAGGATCAATACTGTTGGTATTGAGTTTCTTCGAGGGACGATTTCGCCTAGTTCAGCGCAAGTCTTATTACCCAAGATCATCAGAGAGACGTATGGCATTCAAGATGGAGAACTACATCCGGTTGCTTTAAACGGAGCTCATGGATTTTTTGTGAAACTGCTCACGGCAATGGTCTATGAATCGTTGGTCAACCGTTTTCAGGACGTGAGTCTTGATGTTACACCAGCTGTCCGTGTGAGAATGATCGATGTTTCAAGGCATTATACATGGATCAAGTTATGCAACGTTCCCTTTGAGGCAGATGAAGCAGATATAAGGAAAGTTTTCGAGAAATATGGGACAATTAATTTCGCCCAGCATGGTATGTGGGTGGTAGGCACCTATGCAGGTCTGCTAGAAGGTACTTTTAACCTTAAAATGACATTGGGACACCCCATACCGTCCTATGTTTTTCTCCAGGAATTTAGGATGCAGGTCATGGTTTTGTATCCCAGGCAATGAGGTACGTGCCGCCTATGTGATGAGTATGACCACATAGCAGTGACTTGTGAGAAGTGGAAACATGTGCTTGGATCTGAGGTGGAAGTTGCCGCTCCTGCTTCAATGGTGGCAGGTGAGGATCAACCACCTGAGTGAGGGCGTGGTTGTTTGTGGAGTGAGATAGTGGATCAGGCACACAGGACTGGAGGTGAGGTTGAGTCCCTCCACCAGTTACCTGACCCAGAGTCTCCTCCAGTGGACAATGATGAGCAAAAACTACAGGAGTAAGTATTTGAAATGGAGGAGGAATTGGCAAAGGTATTGAAGACTTTGTCACCGCCTGAGGAGGACCTCACACCTGAGCAAGGAGTAGCTGGAGAGCCGTCACTTCCAGTCTGTCGGAGACATGAGAATTTGGGGATTGATGATGTGGCAGAGACGTCACTGGGATCAATGAACCATTGTCAGGTGGAGGTAGAGGTTCATTGTGAGGCGTCCCCATACCAAGTTATGGGGGACGTGACTGTCATGAGGAAGAGGGCTGCTACGTCGGACTTGGATGATGTCCTGACGCCAGCGCAGAGGCCTGGGAAGCAGGATGGGGCGGAAGGTGAAGGTAGAGGTGACTGTAGTGGTGGCCATGACAGGAGGCACCGGAAGAAGGGGAGGAGGGAATGGGTATTGTGAAGGTGCCAAACAGAAATACAAGCTCTGGAGCTGAAAAGAGCGATGAGAGGAGGCAGGGGTGGAAAATTTAAAAGGCCTTAGGTGTATGACTGTAAATGTTAATGGTTTATGTAGCAGTATAAAGAGAGAATGGTTTAGTATGTTTCTGAATAAATCTAGGGTGGATGTTGTGTTCCTCCAGGAACATAATTTTAAGGAGGATAGGGTGGTGGAGGTGGCAGGTTATCGAGTGGTAACCCTGCCATCTACCAATTTAAAAGGAGGTGTGGGTATTTTAATATGGGAGACGAGCCAATTTGTTTTGCAGAGAAGTGAGGGGGGTGAGGGTGTTGCATGTGGATGGGTGATGGATGGGCAAGCGTGTGTCTTTTGTAAGTGTGCATGCGCCTGCGGAGAATAACATGCATGTAAAGAAGGAATTTGTGTGTGAGGATCTTGTGTTTTTCTTACGTGCACTACCGGAGGTGGCAATAGTGGGTGGGGACTGGAATAGCATTATTAGGGCGGCTGACGTGGAACCGAAAGGGGAAGGATATATGTCTGTGGCTCTCAGGGAATTGTTAAGGGATGTTAGGTTACGTGATGCGTTTGCGGGGTGTGTGGGAGACAGAACATACATTCGTTAGGAGAGGGTATGCAGCGAGGTTAGAGTGTACCTTTCTCAAGGAGTTGCTGTAAAATCTTTCAGTACTGTTGAGGCGGCTATGTCCGATCATTGGGCAGTGGTGGTGGAGGTAGGGTGGGAGGTGCTTGCAGAAATATACAGGAGTTGTTGGAAATTGAACATAAGTGTGTTGAGTGATGGGTTGGAGGGTTTTCCTGTTCTATGGAGAGAGCTTAGTAAGGAAGCCCAGGGGGTGGACGACATTACTTAACTCTGTGAAGAAGTGTCTTGTTTGCTCCCGTGGACTGAACCAAGATGCCCTCCATCGAGCAACTTTACCAGCAACTTAAGGAAGAATTGAGGGCAGCGAAGATGGAGATACGGCGATTGACCGAGGAAAACAAGAGGATTCGTAGTAGTCCTCCTGTTTCGAGTCCTCAGGTCAAGAAGGGATCGTGGTCAGTGGCTGGACAGCAGGGGACGACGAAGTTGACGATCAAGAAGACGAATGGAAAGCCAGAAACGATGAAGAAGAAAGAGACTGCTGTGGAAACTCCCGTGGAAACCTCCAACGCATTCTCGGTGCTACCCGACGAATGTGAGTCTACTACTGGGATCGTCACGACGAACGACAACAAGGAAGGTAAGAATATTGTTGTTGTTGGGGATAGCCAGGTTAGATACATGGATAGGGCATTCTGCTTGAAGGACAGGAGTAGGAGACAAAGGGTATGCTTTCCTGGGGCTGGGATGGAGGACATTGTTAGCCGGCTTGACAACATCATGAACGGTAATGGGATCAATCCTATTATTTGCCTCAGTGCTGGAGGCAATGATGTAGGCAAGCGTAGAAGTGAGGATTTAGTTAGAAAGTTCAGGACAGCTATAGACATGATTAGGAAGAAGGGGGGGCGCCCTGTTATATGTGGCATTTTGCCAAGAAGAGGTGTTGGTAATGAATGGTTGTCCAGAGCAATTGGTATTAATTGTTGGCTGGATAAACACTGTAAGGATAATGCAGTACCATTCATTGACAACTGGGACAACTTCTATGGCCGAAATGACATGTATGCCAGGGATGGGGTTCACTTATCCAGGGCAGGTGTGGGTTTTCTTGCTAACTCAGTTGAGGGGGTTGTTAGGACTTTAAACTAGGATTAGTTAGAGGTATGGGTTTAGAAATGATTAATAATGAGTATGGATATATTGACTTATGCTCTGATATTAAGAATCTTAATAGTAACTGTCATGGAGTAACTCTGGGTAATGATAATTTCAGAAATTGTGTAAAAACAAAGATGAATAGGAAAAATGTGCAGAAGAAAAAACATATGATGGTATTTTATGCTAACAGTCGAAGTGCAAGAAATAAAATTAATGAACTACGTTTGGTAGCATGTGCTGGGAACTTTGATATCATTGCATTAACTGAAACGTGGTATGATTTAAAGAGTCGGGATATGACTGCTGAGTGTAATATTCAGGGATTTAAGTTGTTCAATGTGGATAGATGTAATGGGAAGGGGGGAGGAGTTGCATTGTATGTTCGAGAAAATATTAATTGTTGCATAAAAACAGGTATAAAAATAGATGGAGCAGTAACAGAGTCTGTTTGGGTAGAGTTCGTGGAGGGTCAAGAAAAACTAATTCTAGGTGTAATATACCGACCTCCAGGCTTGGATCACGATAGAGGGAGACTTCTTTGGGACGAAATTGTTAGGGCTTCTGGACACAGTAACGTAGTCATAGTAGGGGACTTTAACTTTAGCCAAATTGACTGGAATTCTTTGACAGGTAATCTAGAGTCCAGTGACTTCATGGAAACAGTTCAGGACTGTTTTCTGAAACAGAGTGTAACTGAGCCTACCAGGGGTAATAATTTGCTAGACCTAGTCTTGTCAAATAAGGAAACACTCGTGAATAATCTGGAGATCACTGAAGAGCTTGGCGCAAGTGATCACAAATCCATCACCTTTAGCATTAATTGGGAATGCAAGAATAATGATAATACAGTAAAAATCCCTGATTTTCGTTCTGCCGATTATAATGGACTTAGGGAACATCTGTCTAATCTTGATTGGGGTTATCTAGCTAATGATTTTATTGACGATAATCATACTTATGAATATGAAGGGATCTGCTTTTATGATTGTTTTCTTAATAATGTACACAGTGCCCAGAGTATATACATTCCCCAGAGAGAAATTAGGTCTAATAATAACGATCCCAAATGGGTTAACAGGAGGCTAAAGCATCTATTAGGGGAGAAAAGGGGAATTTATAGGCGCATCAGAAGAGGAGAGGTTAACCTTACTGACCAATATGTTCAGCTTAAAAGAGAAGTAAAAAAGGCGATTAGAAAGGCTAAACGTGACTATGAAATTAGAGTCGCTAATGAATCAAAGACTAATCCCAAGGGGTTCTTTCAAGTGTATAGGACGAAGGTGAACATTAAAATGGACGAAGGTGAAGGAAAAAGTAGGACCTCTGAAATCTGGGAATGGACAGACACTTATGCAGCATATGGGAATCTTTATTCAGGAAACGTTTCGCCACACAGTGGCTTCATCAGTCCAATACAAAGAGGAAGGCGTAAGGAGAGGAGGAGAATGAGGTAATCAGTCCCTCAACCTGGAGTCGATGTGTTCAGTCCATCAATCTTGTAGAATGTACAGCATAGGGCCGTAGACGTGGCTTATATACTGTAGTGAGGTGACGTGAAGCAGATGGAGGCGGGGTCATAGTGGTACCATCCACTAGTCGAAGTAGGTCTTCGTCCAAAGGTTGAACAAGTGTTGAAGAATTCTTTGTAACAAGATCCCATGATGCTGCAGTGTCTGACAGTTGTGATGAATGGTTTGAAAAACCGACAAGTTGAAGATTGAGACACTTATGCAGCATATGGGAATCTTTATTCAGGAAACGTTTCGCCACACAGTGGCTTCATCAGTCCAATACAAAGAGGAAGGCGTAAGGAGAGGAGGAGAATGAGGTAATCAGTCCCTCAACCTGGAGTCGATGTGTTCAGTCCATCAATCTTGTAGAATGTACAGCATAGGGCCGTAGACGTGGCTTATATACTGTAGTGAGGTGACGTGAAGCAGATGGAGGCGGGGTCATAGTGGTACCATCCACTAGTCGAAGTAGGTCTTCGTCCAAAGGTTGAACAAGTGTTGAAGAATTCTTTGTAACAAGATCCCATGATGCTGCAGTGTCTGACAGTTGTGATGAATGGTTTGAAAAACCGACAAGGTTGAGACACTTCATTCTACAAGATTGATGGACTGTTCACAATTTGGACGACCTACTTCGACTAGTGGATGGTACCACTATGACCCCGCCTCCATCTGCTTCACGTCACCTCACTACAGTATATAAGCCACGTCTACGGCCCTATGCTGTACATTCTACAAGATTGATGGACTGAACACATCGACTCCAGGTTGAGGGACTGATTACCTCATTCTCCTCCTCTCCTTACGCCTTCCTCTTTGTATTGGACTGATGAAGCCACTGTGTGGCGAAACGTTTCCTGAATAAAGATTCCCATATGCTGCATAAGTGTCTCAATCTTCAACTTGTCGGTTTTTCAAACCATTCATCACAACTGTCAGACACTGCAGCATCATGGGATCTTGTTACAAAGAATTCTTCAACACTTGTTCAACCTTTGGACGAAGACCTACTTCGACTAGTGGATGGTACCACTATGACCCCGCCTCCATCTGCTTCACGTCACCTCACTACAGTATATAAGCCACGTCTACGGCCCTATGCTGTACATTCTACAAGATTGATGGACTGAACACATCGACTCCAGGTTGAGGGACTGATTACCTCATTCTCCTCCTCTCCTTACGCCTTCCTCTTTGTATTGGACTGATGAAGCCACTGTGTGGCGAAACGTTTCCTGAATAAAGATTCCCATATGCTGCATAAGTGTCTCAATCTTCAACTTGTCGGTTTTTCAAACCATTCATCACAACTGTCAGACACTGCAGCATCATGGGATCTTGTTACAAAGAATTCTTCAACACTTGTTCAACCTTTGGACGAAGACCTACTTCGACTAGTGGATGGTACCACTATGACCCCGCCTCCATCTGCTTCACGTCACCTCACTACAGTATATAAGCCACGTCTACGGCCCTATGCTGTACATTCTACAAGATTGATGGACTGAACACATCGACTCCAGGTTGAGGGACTGATTACCTCATTCTCCTCCTCTCCTTACGCCTTCCTCTTTGTATTGGACTGATGAAGCCACTGTGTGGCGAAACGTTTCCTGAATAAAGATTCCCATATGCTGCATAAGTGTCTCAATCTTCAACTTGTCGGTTTTTCAAACCATTCATCACATTCGACTAGTGGATGGTACCACTATGACCCCGCCTCCATCTGCTTCACGTCACCTCACTACAGTATATAAGCCACGTCTACGGCCCTATGCTGTACATTCTACAAGATTGATGGACTGAACACATCGACTCCAGGTTGAGGGACTGATTACCTCATTCTCCTCCTCTCCTTACGCCTTCCTCTTTGTATTGGACTGATGAAGCCACTGTGTGGCGAAACGTTTCCTGAATAAAGATTCCCATATGCTGCATAAGTGTCTCAATCTTCAACTTGTCGGTTTTTCAAACCATTCATCACATACTGTCAACAAGCAGTGATTACTTGGATTTATCTCACGGCCTGAGAAAGATTAATGCTGCTAGTGGCGTTCCACAAGGATCAGTTTTGGGCCCTCTCTTGTTCATAATTTACATTAATGACCTTGATGAAGGGATTACTAGTGACATGAGTAAGTTTGCTGATGATACAAAGATAGGCCGTATAATTCACTCTGAGGAGGATATCAATGAACTCCAGGACGATTTGAACAAACTAATGTCTTGGTCTGAGAAATGGCAGATGAAGTTTAATGTGGATAAGTGTAAGGTACTTGCCCTTGGTAATGAAAATAACCCTCGAAGCTATAATCTCACGGTAAGCAGAAATCTAAAGCCAAGACAGCAGTGCCTCAGTGTGCGCAACAAGGCCAACAGATTACTTGGATTTATCTCAAGAAGTATAAGTAACAGAAGTCCAAAAGTTATTTTACAGCTCTATACATCACTAGTGAGGCCTCATTTAGATTATGCTGCTCAGTTTTGGTCCCCTTACTACAGGATGGACATAGACTCATTAGAGAACATACAGAGAAGAATGACTAAAATGATTTACTGTGTAAGGAACCTCCCGTATGAAGATAGACTTAAAGCCTTAAATCTCCACTCTCTGGAGAGGCGTAGAATGAGGGGAGATATCATTGAAGTGTATAAGTGGATGACGGGCATAAACAAGGGAGACATTAATAAAGTACTGAGGGTGTCGAACCAGGTAAGAACCAGGAATAATGGATTTAAGTTGGATAAATTTAGATTTAGAAAGGACATAGGTAAGTACTGGTTTTCTAACAGAGTTGTAGATGCGTGGAACAGTCTTCCCAGTGGGGTGATAGAGGCTAGGACCTTGGGTAGCTTTAAGAAGAGACTGGACAAATATATGAGTGGGAGGGGCTGGGTTTGATTGGTGTTGGGGGGTACGGGAGTTATTTCTTGGGTAGCTTTAGGTAGATGTCGTTTTGATAAGGACCTGCCTCGTATGGGCCAGTAGGCCTTCTGCAGTGTTCCTACATTCTTATGTTCTTGTTGTATAAGGGAGCCAAAATGAGGGCACAGATAAATGGATGTATGGGGAGGGAGATTGCAATGGGCAGGGGACTTAGGCAGGAGTGTCCCATGTCACAGATATTATTTGCATGTTTTCAGGACCCCTTTTATAGAATGGTTGATCTTAGTGTATGTACTCAGTGTTAGGGTGGGGTGGTGGGAGGGAGGGTCCGGCCGGGATTAATAGGTTATGTAGATGATACAACTCTCCTGGTTCATGAAGGGATGTCAACGAGAGTTTTGGAAGATGTGCAATTGTTTGGACGTGCCACGGGAATGCAGGTAAACAGTGAGAAGTCAATGGTCATGGGGATGGGTACTTGGGTAGGGGGGGGGACAGATGTAATGTTGTAAACAAATGAGCGGTGCCTTTAAAGATTTGTGGTATTATCTATCGGGATGACATGGATGCGGTGCGTGAGGAAAACTCGGATAAGTTGTTGGAAAGGATCGTGGGGCTTCTAGGTGTTTTGAGACCCCAGCATCTAACTCTTGTGCAACGAGCAATAGTCATAAATGTTTTATTGTATAGTAAGGTTTGGCATGTCGCAGATGTGTTCCCAATTACAGGAACAGCGATTGTGGGGATCTTGAGATGGGTGTTTAAATTTTTGTGGTGTTCAAGTTGCGATTGGTTAAGGAGAGAGGTTGTAATGTTACCTGTGCGTCAGGGTGGGTTGGGGTTGATGGACCTAGGAAGGTGGTCTAAATGTGTGTTTCTTAATGGGAGGTTTTGCGTGAGGGCGTGACGGCGGGGCAGTTGGATAAGGTATATGACAGATTGAGTAAGTTGTATGGAGGTGTAGAGTTGAGGGAATGCGAAATCGTCTTGCAGGCCTTGTTGTTGGTTAGGGAACTGAGAAATATTCGAATACAGGTTTTGTGTAGATTACTGGCAGGTAGGTGCGTCGTCCCAGTTGAGGATTTGTTCCCCATGTATACGTGGAAGAGCATTTGGTATAGATTTAGCAAGCTGAAGTTAAATCCTAGGGTGCATGATGTGATGTTTCGTTTCCTGCATGGTATCCTTCTGTAAAGAGAGATACTAAGAACCAGAAGGGTAGTACAGGGAGGGAGGTGTGGAATCTGTGGAAGGGACGAGACTGTGTTCCATGTAGTTTATTTTTGTGAAGGGTTAGAGGAGGTCAGGTGCTGGTTAAGTAGGTTGGTACAGAGGGTGGGAGGCCGTGGGGTGTCGGTTCTGCGTGCTTTAAGTTTAGATATGGGTGGGTTAGAAGAGGGTTTCATAAGAGCTTTAGATTATATCTTGGTTGACTATATATATATATATATATATCGTGGGTGATGAGGGGGAGAGGGGTTAGTGAAGTGCGGAGGCGGGTTCTTGCGATAACGTTCTATCGGACGATGTGTCATAACAGAGAATTGTATGGGAGGAGGTGGGACCAGGTTTTCTCGGAAGGATATAGAATGCTAACGTTAGGAATTCTCGTGAATCTGTGAATGATAATGAGTGAGTGAAGGGTACGTGGTTTTTTTTTTTTTGTTTTTTTTTTTTAGGGTTTTCATAGGTTGAGAGGATTTCAGGGGGTCACAGCAGGCTCGCCTCCTTGGGAAGGGGCGTGAGAGCATTGTGAATGTGGGTATGGACTGGTTTCCTGGTTTTCTTAGATGCATTATGCATCAACCTTGTGGTTATCATGCCACGTGTGGATGTGGAGCTTGAGGACTTGTTATGATTTTTATAATATATTTCATGAATGTAGGTGTAATCTCGAAGGGTTTTTGTTTATGTATTTTTGGATGTGTATCAGTCTTGTATGACACGATTCTTGAGTAATATGATCTTTGCAATATGAAGTGTTATTTAGTTTGTATTTATGATATGTGTGGAAAATTGCATTTATCTGAATGTAACTCATTATGTACATAACAGTAAATGATATCAAAGATAATTATTATTTATCAGAGTTACATAGACAAATAGGAATTTGGGACACCTAGGTCGCAAAAATGTCCCCCTTCGATACCTACCACTGTCATATCCACAAGTTGCTCTGGACCTATTAATTATCAAATGAAAAATACATCACCAGGAGAGCAGTGGTTCCCAAACTGGGGGTAAATTACCCCCTGGGGGTAATTTAACCATTTTTGGGGGGTAATGGAGGGGTGACAGGAAAAAAGTTATGAATTCTGAAAATCAAGAAAACAATGCGGTACCCGGTATGAGGATTATTGTTAACTTTGTCTTAGTATATAAAGTTGTAAAGTAAACCTATTATAAGTAAGTAATAAAGTTAAACCAAATAACAATAAACATCAAAAACTAATATACAGTATTAGAAAAGAAGAAATATATAGCTAAGTGTGTGGAAACCCAAAAGTATTTTGACAAGTATGCTTCAGGACAAAAGTCACTCAGTAGCCCAGATCGACCTGTCCAGTACGCGTCACTCACTTCCTGAGGCTGCCTCTATTTCACACTGTCAGTTTATCTGTGAGCATCAGCCGAGGTAGACATAAGCTGGTATGAAGCCAAGAATTCCTAAACTAGCTTCAAGTATGCAACTCCATCCATCCCACTGATGTTCTTGACATCTTTGGTAATAGTCATTAGAGATGCACAATGTTCAAATACAATAAATAAAAGAAAATATCTCAAGTGTTTTAATTTAGCCATATATATCAATAATAACAACATTTTGTGAAAGGGGTAACATGCTTTATGTGGCATGTTAAATTGGGTAACAAGCTGAAAAAGTTTGGGAACCACTGCATTAGACCAATGATCAATTACTTTATTTAACATTTTAAATTTATCACACAACACTGCTGCATCATTGTAATCTTCATCATTTTCTTCCAGATTATCTCTATAGACAGGGGCAGCTTCCAATTTCCTTCCACATATTAGGTGAGAAGGTGTTAATACATCTGTATCAGGTGTATCACTCATGTACGAGAGAGGCCTATTATTTATCCGATTTTCCGCCTCAACTAACACTGCACGGAATTCTTCCAAATTAATTTTCTTCCGGTGTAGTACTTTACGGAGACACCGCTTCACTGTGCCTATCAGTCTTTCGTACAGCCCCCCCTGCCAATGGGCTCTAGGAGTAATAAATTTCCAGGTACACCCTCGCTGGGTTAACAGAGATTGAACATCATTACTATTATTTAACTCTATCAAATGTTGAGCACCTGCTACAAAATTTGTGGCATTATCTGAAATCATCAATCTCAGACAGGATCTCCTAGCTGCAAATTATCGAAACAGCTGTATAAACTGTTCTGCAGACAAGTCCTGTGCCACTTCTAAATGAACTGTCCAAGTAGCAGTACAGGTGAACAAACAAACATACACGTTCAGTGGAACACCATTTGAAGCACCTGTTAAAATTATTGGACCACTATAGTCTACACCTGTTACATCAAATGGTTTCACTAATTGTACATGCTCCTTTGGCAATGGTGGAGGACCTGGGTACATATAGGATCTGGCATCCACACGGCGACATATTACACAAGATTTAATCACCCTTTTTACACTTTGCCGTCCTTGTGGAATCCAGAAAGTTTCCCTAATACAATTTAAGGTATCTTGTACCCCACCATGCATTACATTTTTATGGGCATTTAGAACAATCAAATTTGTTAGATGATGAGTTTTGGGCAGTAAGATAGGGTGTTTAGCATAATCACCCAATTCAGCATTGTGTAACCTACCTCTGCACCTAATTACATTGTTCTCTAAATGCAGCCCCAGTTTCTCTATTATAGAACCTTTCACAATTTTTCTTTCCATCATCAATTTAATCTCATTTCCATAGATTTCCTCCTGTACCCTCTTTATCCAATATTCAAGAGGATGTGAAAACTTATATGAAATATTCATCTTGTTTAGAAATTTAAACACCAATTTAGTTACATTGATTAGTTTGGGTAAAGAAGAATACCTATTTATATCAATGGCTAAGGAAGGACAAACTATTGGAGCGGTGGTCACAGTAATTTCAACAGGAGCAATATACGCCTTTTGTACAGGCCAATTAGCTTTATTTACCAACCAGCTCGGTCCTTTAAACCATGATACAGCATTTACAAATTTAGCATAAGGTAAACCTCGAGACAAGAAATCAGCTGGATTCTCCTCACCAGGTATATGATTAAATGTTAACATATGCTGACCCAAACTATTATACTTCTCTTGCATCTGATTAATTTCAGCGACTCTGTTTTGTACGTACACAATTTTACTGTTTCCATTACGAATCCATTGTAAGGATACCTCATTATCAGACCAAATTACAGTGTCGCTAATATTTATCTCCTGCAACTTATTTCTTATATAATTAGCTAATTTGACACCTACATAAATGGCTGTTAATTCCAACTGAGGTAAGGTACATGATTTAATTGGAGACACTTTAGCCTTAGACATAACAAGAGAAATAACACTATTACATTGAAGATAAGCAACTGCTCCATATGCCAATTTTGAAGCATCACAAAAAATGTGGAGTACATTTTTCCCATTTGGATTGGCCACCTGGCGTGGGAACTCCAACATTGGAATTTTTTCATAATCACCAATTAATTCATCCCACCTGTTAATGAATTCCTCAGGTAGAATTTCATCCCAAGCACATTTAAGTTTCCATGCTTCCTGTATTAATAATTTCCCTCTTATAGTAAGGGGTGACACTAAACCTAGTGGATCAAAACATTTGGAAACTTCAGCAAGCAAAACTCTCTTAGTTAATTTATTGGGTATACTGTAATTATTAGGTTTTAACATTAACAAATCTCTCTCAGTATCCCAAGTTAAACCTTATACATTACTACATTTTGGCACTTCATCTCCAGGGTAATCTTTACTTATTTTGTCCTTTAATTTGGACGAATTACTATTCCATTCCCTCAGAGGCATATTTGCACTTTGCATTATTTTATTAGCCTCTCCATAAGTCATTAACAGTTCCTCTTCAGTTGACGTCACACCCAGGAAATTGTCCACATAAAATTGTTTGCTCATTACTTTACTCAATGGACTTTCCATACATTTAAGGTGTGCATTTATCGTCGCTTGAAGTAGGAACGGACTGGATGTAGCACCAAATAATACGCTCCTAAAGCAAAAGGTTTTCAGAGGGCTAAGTGGGTCACTAGGATTCTCAGGCCATAAGAAGCGGGTACAATCCCGGTCAGCCTCTTGTAAACCCACTCTTAGGAAAGCTTTACTTATGTCAGCCGTAAAGGCATAATTCTTTACTCTGAAATTTAATAAGATATCTCCTAATTTTTCCGTCAACGACGGACCTGTCATCAAACAGTCATTTAAACTAGGTACATTTTTGTTACTCCTGGCACTACAATTAAACACAATCCTCAAAGGAGTGGTCTTAGAATCCTTCTTCACTCCGTGATGTGGCAAATAGTGACCATAAATTTTGGCTTGCTCAGGAGGTACCTCTTCTATAAATTTATTAATTAACTGCTCAGCAATTATATCATTATAGGCAGTTAACAATTCTGGTGTCTTACTCAGTTCGCGGAGCTGAGCCTTTAATTGTCCATATGCCATTCTGTAATTAGTGGGCAATTCTGGATGGTTCAGTCTCCACGGAAGTCGTACCCAGTATTGTCCAGATTCAAATTTTACATCTCTCAGGTATTGCTCCTGAGTAAAAGAATCGTCTGGACTTTCTTCATTTACATTTATTCCAATGCTGTCTAATTCCCACAATTTATGCACTGGCTCAACACCATCCTCTATGAAAGAATTATACTGGGGCACGACTTCATGAGTAAGACACACAGTTATGGTATTTGTAGTTTCCTCTAGTCATGAATTATTATTACGAGGAATCCTACCATACATTACATGGCCTCCTGCAGTCTTCAAAAGGGTGACACCACATTTCTTTACCATACCCTTTACAAAGGAGGCATAATAGTCACTACCTATCAAAATATTTATTGGGCCTACAGAATCATCACTTACACCAGAAGGTGCTAAATTTACATTATGTGAAAGTCTTTCTGTAGCTTTACTAAGCCCTACTGTAGATATTTTCTCTGGAAGTCTATCTACAATTACTGCATTAACACGTTTTTTCTCATTGCCCAACCTGACAGTTACATAAACAGTGTCATACAATTGAGCCCTTTTATCCGAGAGAAAACCAGATAATTTTAAAGTTGTGGGATCTCCCATCTGTACTTTCATACCATCAAGACATTTACGTTTTATGAAAGTACGCTGGGATCCCTGGTCCAATAATGCATTTACATTTTTTGATTTATGCCTTTTATCATCAATTTTTACCTGTAACACAGGTAAGGCTACTTCAGCAAAACCATCATTATTAACATTAGCAGCAATTTTTACATTAGCTACTGTTGTGTCAGGATTGTCAACATTATCATTATTATCAACATTATCATATAGACCCTTACACATGACTATATGGTGTCTTCCTTTGTGACATTGATAACAGTTGTTTAATTTGGCATAACAATCCTTTACATTGTGATTACCTAAACACCTGATACATCTGTCAAGTTCCTCCAATCTTTCAACTTTATCATTCCATGAATTGTATGCATTGCAATTCTTAGAAAAATGAGTACCCTTGCAGAAGAGACAATCTCTCTTTTCTTTGACTGGTTTCTTATTAACTGGGCTACTCTTAGGAGGGTACTTATTCTTCTTACCTTGTGGAGAATCATTATTTCTGATTCCTGCTACTTGATATGCACCTATGCAACTATTTTTAGGAAATGAATTTTGATTATTACCATTGGGATAATTTTTCCCTTTGTGAAACTTGACAGATACCTCAGAGTTATTATGTGTTGCATCTTTAAAATGAGTTAGTTGGCTGGTCTGCAACTGAACAATTAATTCTTGTAGACCTAGTCTTATTTCCTCCAGACCAAAATAACCCTTGTGATATTTATTCGAGAACCATTCAAGTGTTTACAGCTTAATTTATTCTGTACCATGGCACTCAATAACCAGTCTGATTCCTTCAGATTATATTTATTACTTAAAGTTTTGAGAGTGCTCTCCAGTTTAACTCTAAACTGCTGTAAACCTTTGTAAGTGTGATCTGGAGATTTTAAATTAACAATGATATTCACTAGATCCAACCTACTTTGTTCTATATTACCATAAGTGACCTTCAACAAGTCAACTGCTTCCTTGTAAGAGTCATCTACATTGGGAAAGGCTTGTATGAGTATGTGAGCATCTCCTCTTACCTGTCCTTTGAGGTAAAATAATTTAGTTACACAGGCTAGGTCACTCCTATCATGCACAGCTGCTTTAAAAATTGACCAAAATTCCTCCCAATTTTCACCAGGATTAAATACAGGTAAACATCATTCTGGGAGTTTTGGCAAAGACATATTATTTGTTGGAGCAGACTGATTAACTGCCTGGTTTACACATTTTAATTTATTCAAGGCCTGACTTTTACAAGAAAGAATCTTTTCCTCTAATTCATAATACTGATTAATCATAAGATCTACTTCAGTCTCATCTACACAGTTTACTAACAAATCTCCTTCATATTTGTTGTAATATAATTTGTATGAATCATATCTATTACCTAAAGCATCTAAATAATTTTAAATCACAGTTTCTTGATTCATTAATTCCAAACATTTATTGTATGCTTTTGTTACATGAATTTTTCTAGCTTGCAGTGATGCTTTTATTGCTCTATATTCCATATGTTTGTCTTCCACATTAATTTCCTCAATTTCAGCCATGATGCAATGTATTAAATTCAACTTAATAACACTGATTATGTACTAAATTATGCACTTTATAAAGGTAAATAGTACAACTTACCTTTGAATAAATCCTAGCTACTTGAGCTTAGCAATTACATGTAAAAAAATTATAATATAAACTTTAAATGTACATTAATACAAACCTTTAGCCAGACTTGGCTTATCAAAATTAATATTATACAAATTAATATAAATCCTTGCCAGAATTTGGCATAGCAAAATTAATATTATACACATTAATATTTAGCCACACTTGGCTTATCAATTACACATACACTGATATAAATCTTGGCCAGAATTGTCTTATCAAATTAATATTATACAAATTAATATAAATCCTAGCCACTTTGGCTTTGCAAAATTAATATTATACACATTAATATAATTAGCCACACTTGGCTTATCAATTACACATATACACATTATAAATCTTTAGCCACTCTTGCCACTTAGCTTATCCAAATTAATATTGTAATAATTATAATCCACTACACATTAAGTAAATTTGTGAACTTAACATCCACCTCCTTCTGTCATTTCACATATAATTATTAAGTAATTAACTAATTAATGACTTCACTAATTACCTCCGGTTCAAGAAGGACCAACGGGCAAATTAAATGTGGAAAATTGCATTTATCTGAATGTATCATTATGAACATAACAGTAAATGAACAAAGATAATTATTATTTATCAGTTAGACAAGTAGGAATTTGGGACACCTAGGTCGCAAAAAATGTCCCCCTTCGATACCTACCACTGTCATATCCACAAGTTGCTCTGGACCTATTAATTATAAATAAAATATACATCACCAGGAATGCTGGTAAATATATAAATTTGTGGACTGTATATTAAAAATAATAAATGATTATATTAATATACACATATACATAACAGAAGGAAAATATATCTTAATATCACTCACCAATTTGACTGGAGATTAAGTGTATCATACTCAGAAAACCTCACTAACTAAATTTATGAAAAATACTGGCCAGAATTAAACACAAATCTAGACAGCTTATCTGAGGTTCCTGGAGCTGTCTTGTCCAGTCGTCTGATATCTCAAGTTATGCAGGAATGCACATCCAACAATTTCGCCTCCTATTTGAGAGGTGTCAGCCCAATTTTAACCTCTAGAGCACGAAAAATTCTTCCCATTACACTAACGTTCTGTTCAATTCAAAAACCAAGATGGCGAGTGTCTCTTCTGCGCAGGTGCAGGCTTTCCCATTTTCTATGACATAAATATTATTAAATACAGTATGGCCATCTATTTACATATAAATACTGTATTTCTGGAAAATATATACAGTATTTTCCACAGTGAAGCAGCCTGAGATGACAATCAAATATCGCAGTAACGTCCGCTTCTGCCAAATGTGAAGCCAATATGTGTGAAACCACAATAATAGAGTGGTAAAATTGGAAAATATCGAAGGACACTGGTGGCTTCCTACTACACGCCTTAGATAAGTAACGCTAACCTATTTTGTACGGTAGTTTTACGTTGGCTTTCGTATTTCTAGCTGGCTAGGTAGCGTCAGGGTGTGTTCCAACAGTGTTCCACATTGGTAAGTGTTAATATTAAGAATTTATTTAATGTGTTTATCATATGGTGTTATAGTGTTGATACGTGTAACAGACCCTACCACTTTTCTTTTTTTTTTTGTCAAGTCAAACCCAATTCATGCAAAATAATCTTACCAGAGTTACTGGTTTTGTTTACTATTAATATAAATTAGGGTCCCTGAGAAGACACATCAGAAGAAGTGAAAGGATATCAAGAGGTTGCAGTGATTCTCCAGATACATTCTGCCACATATGTGGTCAATTCATTAAGACGAGAGCAAAGAAGTTCTCTGTAACTCTGTGACTAATAATTATCAGTCACACCATGAAATTTGTTGGCCTTGTTCTGTTACTAATATTTCACTTGCATGGTACAGTCACTATATTCGTCAGACAGACATTAGATAAATATTTACGCATGCCTCGAACTTTCATTTTGGCACTATAAATAAAAACAAATATTTACCAACATTGTAACATGGTGGAATTTGAGAATATATAAGGATACATCCAGCAGAAAAACAGGTTTTGGAAGGTGCCAAGCTCAAAGTGTTTATATTGTTATCACCTAGAAACCTTTGATTGGGTGGAAATAAAAAAATCAAGAATGTGGTGGGTGCAAGATGACATGCACAAAAAACACGCGTTTATGCCAATAAAGTTGTTCGCCTGCCTGGTAACGGTATTAATTAATATAAGCCTAAAAAACTAAAATAATGATTTTCATGTGATACATTCTGAGTCCCTTCATTTCACTACCTGGAGTATACCTGGAGTATACCTGGAGTATACCTGGAGTATACCTGGAGTATACCTGGAGGGTATACCTGGAGTATACCTGGAGTATACCTGGAGTATACCTGGAGTATAGTATACCTGGAGTATACCTGGAGTATACCTGGAGTATACCTGGAGTATATGGAGTATACCTGTAATATACCCGGAGTATACCTGTAATATACCCGGAGTATACCTGTAATATACCCGGAGTATACCTGCAGTATACCCGGAGCATACCTGGAGTATACACGGGGTATACCTGGAATATACCTGGAGTAAACCCGAAGTATACCCGGAGTATACTTGGAAGATACCCGGAGTAAACCTGGAGTATACCTGGAGTGTACCCAGAGTATACGTGGAGTATACCAGAAGGTATACTGGAGTATACCTGGAGGAGTATACCTGGAGTATACCTGGAGTATACCTGGAGTATACCTGGAGTATACCTGGAGTATACTGGAGTATACCTGGAGTATACCTGGAGGGTATACCTGGAGTATACCTGGAGTATACCTGGAGTATACCTGGAGGGTATGGGAGTATACCTGGAGTATACCTGGAGTATACCTGGAGTATACCTGGAGTATACCTGGAGTATACCCTGGAGTATACCTGGAGTATCCCTGGAGTATACCTGGAGTATACCTGGAGTATACCTGGAGTATACCTGGAGTATACCTGGAGTATGCCTGGAGTATACCTGGAGTATACCTGGAGTATACCTGGAGTATACCTGGAGTATACCTGGAGTATACCTGGAGTATACCTGGAGTATACCTGGAGAGTATACCTGGAGTATACCTGGAGTATACCTGGAGTATACCTGGAGTATACCTGAGTATACCTGGAGTATACCTGGAGTATACCTGGAGTATACCTGGAGTATACCTGGAGTATACCTGGAGTATACCTGAGTATACCTGAGTATACCTGGAGTATACCTGGAGTATACCTGGAGTATACCTGGAGTATACCTGAGTATACCTGGAGTATACCTGGAGTATACCTGAGTATACCTGGAGTATACCTGAGTATACCTGGAGTATACCTGGAGTATACCTGGAGTATACCTGAGTATACCTGGAGTATACCTGGAGTATACCTGGAGTATACCTGGAGTATACCTGGAGTATACCTGGAGTATACCTGGAGTATACCTGGAGTATACCTGGAGTATACCTGGAGTATACCTGGAGTATACCTGGAGTATACCTGGAGTATACCTGGAGTATACCTGGACCTGGAGTATACCTGGAGTATACCTGGAGTATACCTGGAGTATACCTGGAGTATACCTGGAGTATACCTGGAGTATACCTGGAGTATACCTGGAGTATACCTGGAGTATACCTGGAGTATACCTGAGTATACCTGAGTATACCTGGAGTATACCTGGAGTATACCTGGAGTATACCTGAGTATACCTGGAGTATACCTGGAGTATACCTGGAGTATACCTGAGTATACCTGAGTATACCTGGAGTATACCTGGAGTATACCTGGAGTATACCTGGAGTATACCTGAGTATACCTGGAGTATACCTGGAGTATACCTGGAGTATACCTGAGTATACCTGGAGTATACCTGGAGTATACCTGGAGTATACCTGGAGTATACCTGGAGTATACCTGGAGTATACCTGGAGTATACCTGGAGTATACCTACCTGGAGTATACCTGGGGTATACCTGAAGAATGCTTGAAGTATACCTGGAGTATACCTGGAGTATACCTGGAGTATACCTGGAGTATACCTGGAGTATACCTGGAGTATACCTGAAGTATACCTGGAGTATACCTGGAGTATACCTGGAGTATACCTGGAGTATACCTGGAGTATACCTGGAGTATACCTGGAGTATACCTGGAGTATACCTGGAGTATACCTGGAGTATACCTTGAGTATATCTGGAGTATACCTGGAGTATATCTGGAGTATACCTGGAGTATACCTGGAGTATACCTGGAGTATATCTGGAGTATACCTGGAGGATACCTGGAGTATACCTGGAGTATACCTGGAGTATACCTGGAGTATACCTGGAGTATACCTGGAGTATACCTGGAGGAGTATACCTGGAGTATACCTGGAGTATACCTGGAGTAGTATACCTGGAGTAGACCTGGAGTATACCTGGAGTATACCTGGAGTATACCTGGAGTATACCTGGAGTATACCTGGAGTATACCTGGAGTATACCAGGAGTATACCTGGAGTATACCTGGAGTATACCTGGAGTATACCTGGAGTATACCTGGAGTATACCTGGAGTATACCTGGAGTATACCTGGAGTATACCTGGAGTATACCTGGAGTATACCTGGAGTATACCTGGAGTATACCTGGAGTATACCTGGAGTATACCTGGAGTATACCTGGAGTATACCTGGAGTATACCTGGAGTATACCTGGAGTATACCTGGAGTATACCTGGAGTATACCTGGAGTATACCAGGAGTATACCTGGAGTATACCTGGAGTATACCTGGAGTATACCTGAAGTATACCTGAAGTATACCTGGAGTATACCTGGAGTATACCTGGAGTATACCAGGAGTATACCTGGAGTATACCTGGAGTATACCTGGAGTATACCTTGAGTTTACCTGGAGTATACCTGGAGTATACCTGGAGTATACCTGGGGTATACCTGGAGTATACCTGGAGTATACCTGGAGTATACCTGGAGTATACCTGGAGTATACCTGGAGTATACCTGGAGGGTATACCTGGAGTATACCTGGAGTATACCTGGAGTACGAGGAAGTGGCAAGGAAGCAAAAGTACTAGGTCAGCTTTTTCTTTGTGCTAGGGGAGTAACGGCGTGGGGCGCTGTGGCATCTTGAGATTACTTTTGACTCTACTGAGAGTGACACTGATGCCAGGATAGCCAACAAAGAACGATCTGTGCGTTAGTGTGAACAAACTGTCTCACAAAACACAATAAACACTTAAGAGAAGTGTGATCAGCTTCTTTAGTGATAAGATTGTGAACAATAAAGACAAATCTTGTGGAACATAGTGTACCAGTGTGCGTATTCCTAGACTATGGAAGACGTGGACATCCAAGGACACTTCAGCTTCTATCAAGTCACCGATACCTGTCGAAGGTGTGAAGAACACCATAGCTCACGCTACAAGAGCAAGGTAGGTTACGAATTTCTTGTGGTACGGGGGACTGTGCAGTTCTTGAGTCGCAAGGAGTTTGTAATCAACCTATAGTCGGCAGTAAGGTGCGGACTTTTGAGTCCAAACAAGTATGTAATTTGTCAGCCATCAGTGAATGAAATATGCTGACATAACACCCCCTAGGGGTAATTTATAATCTTACAAATTATAAATCTTTACAGCCCGTTGAGAGATGACTTCGACAGCTTCTCAAGACCTCGTCTGTAGGGGCGGCTGTGCAGGCGATGAGTTGTCTTTCTAAGTTAAGTACAAACTCTTTAAACTTAACTGGTAATGCCATTTCTCAACATATTGGTCGTGCTTGAACCGGATAAAGGCCACACTGTGGTCCAAATATGTTGTACTACAGTGTACAAATAACCTACGAGCCAAGGTCCTTCGAAAAAAGCTGTAAAACTAGTATTTTTCAATATAAATCTGTGTAAATGAGTCCCTCCAGACTCAATCACAGAGAATGGGCAGCCAAAAGAAAACGGGCACTCACCCAGCATTCACCCAAAGAAAACGGGAGCTGGGTGACTTACCCAACAAGAAAACGGGGGATGGCACCCGGCATCCACTGCTCCAAACTTCAAGATGGCAAGGGTTACACCAATACATAAAGGTGGTGACCCTACAGACTTAAACAACTAGAGGCCAATATCTAACTTGCCATTGTTATCCAAAATCTTTGAGAAACTCGTTTACAAGAGACTGTATTCATTTATAACGGCTCAAAACATACTCAACCCCTGCCAGTTTGGATTTAGGAAAAATAAAAGCACTAATGATGCAATCATAAAAATGCTAGATCTGCTTTACACAGCATTGGAAAATAAGGAATATCCACTAGGAATTTTTATTGACCTAAGAAAAGCTTTTGACACAGTAGACCACGACATCCTACTCCACAAACTTGATCACTACGGTATAAGAGGCCATGCGCTTGCTTATTTCAAATCTTACATTACTAATAGGTATCAGTACGTCACCATTAAAGACACAGCATCAGCAACACGGCCACTTGATACTGGAGTTCCGCAGGGAAGTGTCCTTGGTCCCCTGCTCTTCCTCATATACATCAATGACCTTCCAAACGTATCCCAACACCTGAAACCCATTCTCTTTGCTGATGACACGACTTATGTCATCTCTCACCCTAATCTTGCCACCCTCAACACCATTGTGAATGAGGAGCTGATTAAAATATCGACTTGGATGACAGCCAATAAACTTACGCTTAACACTGACAAAACCTACTATATTATGTTTGGTAGCAGAGCAGGAGATGCACAAATTAACATTAAGATTGACAACACTCTAATTACCAGAAATAATGGGGGAAAATTCCTAGGCTTATACCTTGACAACAACCTGAATTTCAGCACCCATATCCAGCATATAGCCAAAAAAGTATCCAAAACGGTTGGGATCCTCTCCAAGATACGATACTACGTGCCGCAAAATGCCCTTCTCACACTATACCACTCACTTATTTATCCATACCTCACCTATGCTATTTGTGCTTGGGGATCAACTGCAGCAACACACCTAAAGCCAATAATAACCCAACAAAAAGCTGCAGTAAGAATAATCACTAAATCCCATCCCTGGCAACACACCCCCCACTCTTCATAGATCTAAACTTACTCCCAGTTCAGTACATCCACACTTACTACTGTGCAATCTATATCTACAGGGCCTTAAACTCTAATATCAACCTTGACCTAAAACGCTTTCTTGATAGTTGTGACAGAACCCACAGGCATAACACCAGACACAAACATCTCTACGACATTCCCCGTGTCCGACTAAACCTTTACAAAAATTCAATGTATGTCAAAGGCCCTAAAATCTGGAATACCCTACCTGAGAACTCTAGAACTGCAGACACATTCATCACCTTCAAAACTACCATTAGAAAACATCTTATCTCCCTGATACACCCCGTCAACTAACTACACGAATACCACCTGGTGGTTCACACTTACACTCACTCACTCATTTGACCATAAACAGAAATATTAATCTCAGTCTTAAAATAATGAATCCTGTGATACTCCAATACTGAAACTATGTACTGTGCCAAAACAAAAGCATTCACATTGCTAAACTCACAAACTAGTATTTAGTCACTTAGCCATAATACCAACTTACCTCATAATTTGTAATATTTTACAATTAAGAATAAAACTAAGTATGCCCGAAATGCCTAGCCATGCTAAGCGTTCTAGTGGTACACTCTGTAATCACAATTTTACTACATGTAAACCAAACAATAACCAAATTTCTGTAAACTCAGCATTGTAATCCTTATAGAGAATAAACTTTGAATTTAATTGAATTGAATTGAAAATTATAGTTTGTCTGAGTGTATATATAAAGTGTTTATAATGTTTATAAACAGAAATTAAGAGACAAGATTGTGTTAAAGTTTGTTTCTTATAGATCTACCTGTTATATTAAAGGAACTGTGTAAGCTTTCAAATATATATTAACAGTGAAATTTATATATGTGTAAGTAATATTCACGTGTGATTTACAGTTATACAGTGACATTTATAGTGTATAGTGAATGAAGTGTATAACATCGTTATTTACGATTAATCATCGTGGTCAGGCTGACACAGCAAACTCAAGCCATAAACACCAGCCACATGTACTGTGTACCCTTCATGGTCATTGACCCTGAGGTTAAGCTTAGTAGGTCAGTAGTGTCTGACTCGATTATTGCTGACTTAAGCATAACAAAAACTCAGCTGTTTATAGCAGTACAGTGTTTTTTAAACACTCTAAGTGTGGTGCTAGAATTTTCAGTATACCATTAAAATGGCTTGTTTGAAAACTCAGTTTCAGTCTTTACAGACTAAGATTACACAATTAGAAAATCTAATTTCAGTCTGTATAGGATTAACTCAAGATACAAACATAGATTTTGATGATCTTGAGGTAAAATTTGAATTACTTACACAACGTCTGGAAATAATTAATTCAGACTATACACATTATGGAAAAGAATTTTTTGAATCAGATCCATCTGAGGATGAAATTAAAAATGTTTTGGATACTTTTAGTAATCAACAATTAAGGTGGACAGGAGTACAGGCTATCTGCCGCAAAACTCTGTCACAGAGACCTACTGTAACTAGTGGTCAAACACCTGTTACACCTGTAACAACAACAAGTGTCCCATTACCAAGCTTACCTACCTTGTCATTACCTATTTTCCAAGGTCATAATTATGAAGAATTCATTAGTGGTTTTCAATCCATAGTAAATTCACGAACTGACATAGATGAGATTGCTAAGTTCAATTATCTTAAATGTCTTGTGAAGGGAGAACCCTATGAACTGATTAAGTCATTTCCGGTGGTTAAAGGTAATTATCAAATAGCCTTACGTGTCTTAGCAGACAATTACTTCGATGCTGACAAGGCTAGAGTTAGACATGCAGTCTTAATATCAAGCTTGAAGCCACCCAAACATTGTTTTTCAGACTTACAGGCATTTAGAATCACATTAGACAATAGTCTCAGATCTCTAGGTGCTAAATATGACCTAAGGCAATGTGATTGGTTTATCAGTGGTATTGTACAAGATAAGTTGTCACCACAAACTATTGAACGATTAAATATTATGTTCAATAAACGCTATTTCACTTGTGAAGAAATTAGCAATGGTTTACAAACAATAGTTTCATGCATGCAAGCAACGAGACAAGATGAAAAATCCACAAATCCCGTGGATAACAAACCTTCAACTCAGTATAAAAAGAGTATACCTACTCCCACTAAACCACAGAATGGGAAATCCCATATAGGCATTTATCAAGCTGTGAATACAACAGACAGTAAACAAACTGTCATACATAAACGTACTCCAAAATGTGTACTTTGTGATGGAACACATTGGGCACAGTATTGTATTCAATACACATCAATGGAGGCACGTAAACAACGTGTTCATCAGCTGAAAAGGTGCATCAAGTGTTTAGGTGAACACAAGGGAGGAAAATGCTCACTGAAGAAGTGTTTTAAATGCAAGGGTATGCATCATACAGCATTATGCCCAAATACTTTTGCTGAACAGCAGAAGACTTCCACAGAATCAGGAAGTCAACAAGCAACAGCATTAAATGTGAGAGATAAGTTTAAAGCAACTGCTCTCCCGATAGCTCGAGTTGAGTTATCTAATAAATTACACAAAACCAATGTGCTAACACTATTTGATCAAGGCTCACAAAGGTCCTTCATAAGAAGAACAGTGTTGCAGAAACTGAATAAACAACCCTATGCCAAAATACAGTTAGATATAGCTGGTTTTTTCCACAATTCTGGTAAACAGACATATGACCTAGCCAGAATCACTGTTGGTCTAGGAAACAGGAAAAAGACAGTAGAAGCTGTGGTAGTAGATGATTTGCCTAAGTCTGTGCAGATCCAGGGATTAAAAGAAACAGTTGCAGCACTGAAAGCAGCTAAGGTCAAGTTAGCCTGTCCTGACATACAGACGGACACAATTAGTCCAATTGATTTAATCATTGGAAGTGATTATTATCACTGTTTTGTGCAAAATATAGTAAGTAAACATGATGTTCACTTGCTGAAAACAGCAGGAGGCCACATGATATGTGGTCCCATTCCCTCTCAAAGTGGGAAAGAAGCTGATATTGATTCAGTGGAAAATGTACTAGTTACGAGAATAACCGCTGATCATGTACCACAGCAAAAATTATCATTACTGGAAGAAATGAATGAACCAGTTGATAAGTTGTGGGATTTAGATGCGATAGGTATTGATGTAAATAAACCAAGCCCACAAGAGTCTCAGACTTATAACCAATATTTGGACACTGTCAAATATAAAGATGGACAGTATTGGGTTAGGTTACCATGGAAATTAAATCCACCACATCTGCCTAGCAATTATCGCATGGCTTTCGGACAAATGAAAGCACAAATACATGAGCTCAGGAAGAATCCAGAGCTACTGACTGTCTATGATAATATCATACAAGAACAGTTGGACAATAAATTCATTGAGGAAATAGTCGAAGATAAGTTGAAGACAGAAGCTCATTATCTCCCGCACCATGGAGTCAGAAAAGATTCTGAAACCACTCCACTACGTGTTGTATATAATTGCAGCGCACGTGCAAATAAAGATGTAGCAAGTCTTAATGACTGTCTGATGACCGGACCCTCACTAACTGAGAAGCTTGGAGACGTGCTTATGAAATTTCGCACAAACCCATATGCCTACACGGCTGATATTTCCAAAGCTTTCTTAAGAGTAGGACTACAAGAAATAGATAGAGATTATACTCGATTCTTGTGGCCTGAAAATCCACATGATCCTCAAAGTCCTGTGAAAACTTATCGTTTCAAATCAGTATTATTTGGTGCAACATCCTCTCCATTCTTACTAGAAGCTACTCTAAATACACATTTGAAGAAATCTGAAAGTCCCTTCAAAGAAATCTTAAAGAAAAGTTTCTATGTGGACAATCTTCAAGGTACTGTGAATAAAGAGGAGGATTTGAAATCCTTATACAGAGAAGCTAACAAGGAGATGAAAGAAGCAAATATGCCTCTAAGGATGTGGAATACAAATTCAATGCAATTAAGGGAACTTATCAAAGAAGATTTCCCTGAAGCTGAAATTCCTGATTGCAACAATATGCTGGGACTTAATTGGAACACACAGGAAGATACTTTGAGTCTCAAAAAGATAAACAATAAATCATGCAGTACACTCACTAAACGTAGTTTACTGTCAGAGGTATCACAATGTTTTGATCCTCTAGGACTCGTCTCACCAATTACCATAAAGGGTAAAATGCTTATGCAAGATGCATGGAAGCTCTGCAATCATAAAAATGCTAGATCTGCTTTACACAGCATTGGAAAATAAGGAATATCCACTAGGAATTTTTATTGACCTAAGAAAAGCTTTTGACACAGTAGACCACGACATCCTACTCCACAAACTTGACCATTACGGTATAAGAGGCCATGCGCTTGCTTATTTCAAATCTTACATTACTAATAGGTATCAGTACGTCACCATTAAAGACACAGCATCAGCAACACGGCCACTTGATACTGGAGTTCCGCAGGGAAGTGTCCTTGGTCCCCTGCTCTTCCTCATATACATCAATGACCTTCCAAACGTATCCCAACACCTGAAACCCATTCTCTTTGCTGACGACACGACTTATGTCATCTCTCACCCTAATCTTGCCACCCTCAACACCATTGTGAATGAGGAGCTGATCAAAATATCGACTTGGATGACAGCCAATAAACTTACGCTTAACACTGACAAAACCTACTATATTATGTTTGGTAGCAGAGCAGGAGATGCACAAATTAACATTAAGATTGACAACACTCTAATTACCAGAAATAATGGGGGAAAATTCCTAGGCTTATACCTTGACAACAACCTGAATTTCAGCACCCATATCCAGCATATAACCAAAAAAGTATCCAAAACGGTTGGGATCCTCTCCAAGATACGATACTACGTGCCGCAAAATGCCCTTCTCACACTATACCACTCACTTATTTATCCATACCTCACCTATGCTATTTGTGCTTGGGGATCAACTGCAGCAACACACCTAAAGCCAATAATAACCCAACAAAAAGCTGCAGTAAGAATAATCACTAAATCCCATCCCTGGCAACACCCCCCCCCCTCCCACTCTTCATAGATCTAAACTTACTCCCTGTTCAGTACATCCACACTTACTACTGTGCAATCTACATCTACAGGGCCTTAAACTCTAATATCAACCTTGACCTAAAACGCTTTCTTGATAGTTGTGACAGAACCCACAGGCATAACACCAGACACAAACATCTCTACGACATTCCCCGTGTCCGACTAAACCTTTACAAAAATTCAATGTATGTCAAAGGCCCTAAAATCTGGAATACCCTACCTGAGAACTCTAGAACTGCAGACACATTCATCACCTTCAAAACTACCATTAGAAAACATCTTATCTCCCTGATACACCCCGTCAACTAACTACACGAATACCACCTGGTGGTTCACACTTACACTCACTCACTCATTTGACCATAAACAGAAATATTAATCTCAATCTTAAAATAATGAATCCTGTGATACTCCAATACTGAAACTATGTACTGTGCCAAAACAAAAGCATTCACATTGCTAAACTCACAAACTAGTATTTAGTCACTTAGCCATAATACCAACTTACCTCATAATTTGTAATATTTTACAATTAAGAATAAAACTAAGTATGCCCGAAATGCCTAGCCATGCTAAGCGTTCTAGTGGTACACTCTGTAATCACAATTTTACTACATGTAAACCAAACAATAACCAAATTTCTGTAAACTCAGCATTGTAATCCTTATAGAGAATAAACTTTGAATTTGAATTTGAATTTTCATTTCCCCTGAATTTAAGTTATTCTTGCAAGTATGGAAATACCAGTTTTGGATGAAGCTGCAAGAAAGTTTGGAATAACAGGGAAAAATTTAGAATCTTTCAAGTGCTAAGATCCAGAAAAGAGAGAATCAGAGAGAGAAAGACAGCTAGAAAAAAGAGAAGAGAATAAGGAGAAAGAGAACCTTGAAAGACAGGAGAAAAAGGAGAGAGAGAGAATTGAGAGAGAAATCCAAGAAAGACAGTTAGAAAGAGAAAGAGAAGACAAAAAGGAGCGTGATAGACTTGATCGTGAAGAGAACGTGAGGAACAGAGCTAAAATACGTGAGGAACAGGCTAAAATAAGTGAGAACTTGAGGAAAGAGCAAAGGATATCGCGAGCTCGAAAAATCTCGCCTTGAATTAGAGAATAAAAAGTTAACTTTCTCACAACAGCAATTAGATGAAGGAGTAATGAACAACGTGCAGCTAGTGCACATATTCCAACACCTAATTTACCTCCCTTCACAGAGGGGCAAGACATAACTTCATACATTATCAGGTTTGAAAATACCGCTACCCTCTGAGAATGGCCTGCTGACACCTGGGCTACCAGGTTAGGAATGTTATTTTCTGGTACCGCTTTGAATATCTATGCAACTTTGTCGCAGGATATCATATGTAATTATAACCTACTGAAGAAGGCAATCCTTAAAGCATATCAAAAAACCACTAATTCTTACAGGAAAGATTTCAGGTATGCCACCTTACAGCCTGGCCAGAACTTTCAGCAGTTACAGGTAACACTCTTTCGTTTGTTCGACTTTTGGATAGAGAGTTCAGGAATTGATCACAGTTATGAATCTCTTAGAGACTTCATGGTTGCTGACCAGTTCCTGACAGCTCTTCCTCACCAGATACGAACATTCATTAGAGAACGTAACCTGATTAAAGCTGAGGAAGTTGCTGAGGCTGCTGACCTGTATGCTGAGGCTCACAATTCCTATAAAGACCTAAAGGGATCGAACCCTAAGGGCAAGGGTTCATCAGACCTTAAGAAATCAAAGCCTCTAGTGGAAAGTAAAATGACTTCTTTTATTCCTGTTTGTCATTTGTGTGGTGTTAAGGGACATAAACGTCCAGATTGTCCTTCTAAGAAGGTCCAAAAAGTTGGAAGATGTTTTAAAGACTGTAATGACCAAGCACCCTTCTGTTCAGGAACAGTTAATGGACTTAATGTATCTACCATTTTACGAGACACTGGATGCACATGTATAGTCATTTCTGATAAGCTGTTCCCTAACCTTAAAGAAACTCATTCCTCTGCTATACTTTCAGACTACTTGGGCCGTACGGACACTTTTCCTACCATCCGTTGTTACATTAGGTCTAAATGGTTCACAGGTTGGTCTGAAGCCGTACTAGCTCCCATCACTTCTTGCTCCGTACTAATAGGTAATGTAAAAGGTGCCATTCTTCCTTCTGAGGTTGACCTTTCATCACCAAAGATGGACATAAGTGTTTCAGATCCTCTTCCTGTAGAGTCAGAGAAGCCCCTCGAAAGTTCAGATGAGACAATGTCTCGTGAGATTCATGTGGGATTAAAAACCAGTGATGCTACTCTCGAAAGCGAGGTAGTAGGATCACCGGTTCACTTGTTAGATGAAAGTGAAGATATCACCTCCGATACTATAAATGTCTTGACTAGGGCTCAGACCAAAGCCCAGGCTTCTCCTACTGTCCATCCTTTGATTTTCCCTGACTTTAAGCCTTTAGATATATCGAAGGACTCCTTTGTCAATTTACAACGTAATTGCCCTTCTCTTCAGAATTGCCATAATGCCGCTAAACAAAATCAAGTTATCCAAAGGAAAAACTTTTCATATAAATTTGAATATATAAAAGGTATCTTGTACAAGTCAGTATTCAAATTAAATTCAGATGAGATAGACTATTCCATCTTAGTTGTTCCAAGTCAATGCAGAGAGACTGTTCTTAAAATGGCTCATGACCTGCCAGTGGCCGGACATTTCTCGCATCGTAAAACCTTAAATAAAATTAGGGAAACCTATTTTTGGCCAAAAATGTCCTCAGATGTCACTACCTATTGTAGATCGTGTAAAGTTTGCCAACTGTCATCCTCCCGAGGTACCAGGCGAGTACCTATGGTCAAAATGCCACTCTTTACGGTACCGTTTGAAAGAGTAGCTATTGACATCGTTGGTCCTTTATCTCCACTTTCATCTGGGGGACATAGATATATATTAACATTAGTTGATTATGCTTCGAGTTTCCCTGAAGCCGTTCCCTTAAAGACCATAACTACTACAGAGGTGGCTGAAGCCCTTTTGTCCATCTTCTCCAGAGTGGGCATCCCTAGAGAAATTTTGTCTGACCGTGGGACACAATTCACATCTGACTTAATGCAACATCTATACCAACTTCTGGGAGTGAAGCCTCTCTTCACCACACCCTATCATCCCAGCTGTAATGGGAGGATTGAGCGCCAGCATTCGATTCTCAAGTCCATTTTAAGGAAACTTTGCTCCCTTAAACCTAAGGAGTGGCATCGTTACCTACCCTGTGCTTTGTTTGCCATGAGGGAAGTTCCCAGTGACTCTTTGGGGTTTTCACCTTTTGAACTTCTCTATGGTAGACAGGCCAGAGGTCCATTGTCCATCCTTCATGACTTATGGACTAATGAGGAGGTAAATGCTGAGGTTCAGTCTTCTTATCAGTTTCTCCTTGACCTTAGATCCAAACTTGAGGAGACCTCTGACATAGTTTCGAAAAACTTAAGCTTGTCAATGGACCAGTACAAAACCTATTTTGATTCCAAAAGTCAGAGGAGAAGTTTTAAAGTAGGGGATGAAGTTCTGGTACTTTTGCCTATCAAGTCAAATAAATTATTAGTAGCATGGAAAGGTCCATATAAAGTATTAAAAATTTGTGGGAAAGTTGACTACCTCATAGAAGTCAAGGGGAAACCTAAGCTTTATCATATCAACATCCTTAAGAAATATTACCGAAGAAATTCGGTTAACTGCCTTAATAACTTTGACTTAGTTTTTCCACACGAACTTGATAAGACAACTGAAGAATGTAAGGTGTGCGTAATTGACACCTCTAACTTAGACTATGATGAAGAACTACATGACTTGGTGACTCTTGACCACTCGGGTGCAACCAACATTAATATTAATGAATCTTTGGATGACCATAAGAGACATGAACTACTTCAATGTGTGAGTAACTTTTCAGACGTCTTTACTGATATTCCAGGTGTTACCTCCACGGTAGTCCATAAGATTGACTTAGTGACGGACAATCCTATCAAACGGAAATTATACCCAGTTCCAGTTCACCTTAGGGATGCATTTGACCGAGAGGTAGACAAATTATTAAAACTAAAGATCATTGAACCTTCAGTATCTTCATATTGTTCACCAGTAGTCATGGTTAAGAAGGAGGATAATTCATATAGACTTGCTATTGACTTCAGAGGCCTTAATGCTATAACTCGGTGGGATGCTGAGCCTATGCCCTTAATAGATAGCGATCTACACAAATTTTATGACGCTTCCTTCTTTTCAGAGATTGATATTGCGCAGGCATATCATCAAGTAATGTTAGATCCTTCTTCTAAGCAGTACACCGCTTTTCCTACACACCAAGGACTGATGCAATATAGAACTATGCCCTTCGGTTTGGTAACTGCCTGTGCTACCTACGTGAGACTGATGAGAAAGGTCTTGGGTAATATGCCAAATGTTTCAGTTTATTTTGATAACATTTACGTAATGACATCCACGTGGGGCGAACATATCCAAACATTAACATCAGTTTTGCGTAGGTTACGCTCACATGGCCTCACTGCCAAGCCGAAGAAATGCTTCCTTGGGTATAACAAGATTAGATATCTTGGACTGATACTTTCTAATAACTCTCTGCAGCCTCTCCCCAGTAAGATCAAAGCTTTATTAGAATTTAAATTCCCCAAAACCAAGAAGCTCATGCGTAGCTTTCTTGGTTCTGTAAATTTTTATGCACGGTTTATCCCGAACCTTACTGATCTTACAGGCATCTTATCCGACTTCCTTAAAAAGTCTGTGAAGGAACCTCTTGAACTTTCCGACGTAGCTCGGGAAAAGTTTAATGAGATTAAAAGTATCTTTTCGAAAGACCCTATACTTAAGATTCCAGATATTAATAAAACATTTTGTTTAAGAACTGATGCCTCCAATACTGGCTTAGGTGCGGTGTTACTACAATACCATGATGGTACTCCCTTCCCTGTATGCTTCCTAAGCCGGAAACTCCTTCCCGCAGAAACGAGATACTCCACCATAGAAAAGGAATGTTTGGCCCTTGTGTGGGGTATCTCCAAACTTAAATTTTATTTGCTGGGAAAAGAATTCATTTTAGAAACGGACCACAAACCTTTGATATACCTAGAAACTTTTAAGGGAACCAACAGTCGCCTCTTGAGGTGGACATTGGCACTCCAGGCTTTTAAGTTCCATATTGTGTATATCAATGGTTCATCCAATTATTTCTCTGACTGGTTAAGTCGTGACAGTCAGTAGAAGATTTGTTGCCTTACTCGACTTCCACATGTTAGAACTTTTTCCTCGCCTATTCTTCTTATACTCCTTGACTATAAGTCTTGGTATGGGGGAGTGTGAGGGAAAAGTTCAATAGATAGGAGTAGAGAGGGAGTATATGTAGAGATGTTTGTGTCTGGTGTTATGCCTGTGGGTTCTGTCACAACTATCAAGAAAGCATTTTAGGTCAAGGTTGATATTGGAGTTCAAGGTCCTGTAGATGTAGATTGCACAGTAGTAAGTGTGGATGTACTGAACAGGGAGTAAGTTTAGATCTATGAAGAGTGGGGGGGTGTGTTGCCATGGATGGGATTTAGTGATTATTCTTACTGCAGCTTTTTGTTGGATTATTATTGGCTTTAGGTGTGTTGCTGCAGTTGATCCCCAAGTACAAATAGCATAGGTGAGGTATGGATATATAAGTGAATGGTATAGTGTGATAAGGGCAGTTTGCGGCACGTAGTATCGTATCTTGGAGAGGATCCCAACAGTTTTGGATACTTTTTTGGTTATGTGTTGGATATGGGTGCTGAAATTCAGGTTGTTGTCAAGGTATAGGCCTAGGAATTTGCCCTCATTATGTCTGGTAATTAGAGTGTTGTCGATCTTAATATTAATTTGTGCATCTCCTGCTCAGCTACCAAACATAATATAGTAGGTTTTGTCAGTGTTAAGCGTAAGTTTATTGGCTGTCATCCAAGTCGATATTTTGATCAGCTCCTCATTCACAATGGTGAATGGTGAGGGTGGCAAGATTAGGGTGAGAGATGACATAAGTCGTGTCGTCAGCAAAGAGAATGGGTTTCAGGTGTTGGGATACGTTTGGAAGATCATTGATGTATATGAGGAAGAGCAGGGGACCAAGGACACTTCCCTGTGGAACTCCAGGATCAAGTGGCCGTGTTGTTGATGCTGTGTCTTTAATGGTGACATACTGATACCTATTAGTAAGGCAAGATTTGAAATAAGCAAGCGCATGGCCTCTTATACCATAATGGTCAAGTTTGTGGAGTAGGATGTCGTGATCTACTGTGTCAAAAGCTTTTCTTAGGTCAATAAAAATTCCTAGTGGATATTCCTTATTTTCCAATGCTGTGTAAAGCAGATCTAGCATTTTTATGATTGCATCATTAGTGCTTTTATTTTTCCTGAATCCAAATTGGCAGGGGTTGAGTATGTTTTGTGTTGTTATAAATGAATATAGTCTCCTGTGCATGAGTTTCTCAAAGATTTTGGATAGCAATGGTAAGTTTGATATTGGCCTATAGTTGTTTAAGTCTGTAGGGTCACCACCTTTGTGTATTGGTGTAACCCTTGCCATCTTGAGTAGTTTCGGGAAGGTGCTCGTTTCTAGTGACTTGTTAAAAAGTAATGAAATAGCATGCAAAAGGATATGGGCCGCTCGCTTGTACAGTAATGGTGGGACATTAGACAGATTCCCTGAGTTGTTTTTAAGTGACTTTATAATCTCGGTGACTTCCGAGGGCTCAGTTGGTGCAAGATAGAAGGAATTTGGGAAATTTCCATCTACGTAGTCCCTAGCATGGGCATTGGTATGTGGGATTTTATTGGCGAGATTAGATCCTAAGGTTGAGAAGAAGTCGTTTATCTTGTTAGCTGTGTCAGTGGGATGTAGTGGTGTTTCATTAGGTTTAGTTAGGACAATATTCTTGGTTTTTTTCAGTTTGTGGGTCCCTAGAATCTGAGAGAGTGTTTTCCAGGTCTTTTTTATATCTCCTCTAGTGTCTGTGAATCTACTGGAGTAGTATAGTTGTTTGGATTCTTTATTACTTTGGTGAGAGCTGATGAATAGTGTTTAAGAATATCTTTGTGTATTAAGCCCTGTCTATATTGCTTTTCATATTGGTGTTTCTTGTCAATGGATTTCAGAATGGAACTGGTTAGCCATGGGCAACCAAGCCGTTTGTTTGTGATCTGTTTCGTTTTTAAAGGACAATGTTTGTTGTATAGTCTAAGTAATTTGTTAAGAAAAATGTCTGTCCAGTCATCAATACCATTGGCCTTGGAGAATTCTGTAGGCCAGTCAACAATCTCTAGGTCAGCTATGAACTTCCTTATTGAGGCCTCATCATGGAGTCTAAATAAGACTTTGTTGAATTCAAGTGGTGGTTTACTAATGTTTGTCAGGAGGAAGGTAGGGTAGTGGTCTGTAGTGCTATCTGTGATTATCCCTGATTTAAGGGGGGCTAGTATATTGGTCCATATGTGGTCTATTATGGTTGCACTTGTCTCAGTGAGCCTGGTTGGTTTAGTTATTGTTGGTATGAGAAGTGTGTTGTTCATATTGTTGATGAAATCAGTTACAGGCTGATCATCTAGTAAGCCAAGGTTGATGTTGAAGTCTCCAGCTAAAAGAAGGTGGTGCTTATTCATTTGTCTGTTTGTTATTAGTGACTTTAATTTCTCACTGAAATTTGGGATGTTTGTGTGAGGTATCCGGTAAATGGCACCGATTGTTATAGGTGTCTTAAGGTTTTTTACAGTAAAATTAGCAAAAATGTATTCCCCATATTCATCACTAAAGCAATAGTTTCATTGCCGGCTACTTGTTAAGGTAGGGTAAGTCCAGCTCCCGCTATTCCCGCCTTTTCTCCCCCACCCCTAAAGTGATAGTTTGATTGCCGGCTGCTTGTTAACGTAGGGTCAGTCTAGCCCCCACTATCCCTTCCCCTCCCTCTTCCCCCCCCAAAAGGTGACGTGTGGGGCTCTGGTCAAACAGTAAATCACTCGACTCACCGCTCCCAACACTACTGTAAGTACATGCCTGCCTTGTATTCTAGTGGGTTTATTGGTTGAAAGCTTCACTTTGGACCAATAATAAACTTAGTCTTTTCAGCCTTGCTCTAAGTTGACTGTTGTAATAATCACCACGTCTTTTAGGTATTGTACTTATCATGGAGAGTGATTATTTAAGCAGTGGGTAACCTGTCTATCTTTTCAGCTTGAATGACAGAGAGGGTCACCTGTCAATCAACGAGGAAAACTGACGGAGACGGACTAAAGTCCTGGAGACGTCCCATATTGGATTTAATTACCTGTGCACCTGCATGAAAATTGCAGGACGTAACCCCACATCATTGCAGCGGTAAAGAACCTGCTTTCCTGTCATCGGGATAGAATACTCACGGTGATACTCTGTGAAGAACTAGAGTCAGTAAATGTGGGGCTGATAGTGCTGTCCTGGGAGACAGTAATGGTGAAGCTGGAGGTGCTGTCCTGGGAGACAGTAATGGTGAAGCTGGAGGTGCTGTCCTGGGAGACAGTAATGGTGAAGCTGGAGGTGCTGTCCTGGGAGACAGTAATGGTGAAGCTGGAGATTTTGTCCAGGTAGTCGCGAATTATACGCAGGAAGGAATACATATAAATGACCTCATAGGGGACAGGAGCCGTAGTGGGGAAACAAGTGTAGTCAAAGATAAGATAAAACCAATATTGCAAACTAGAAATACCACAGGAAATAGCAAACAAGAGGACTCCACTAGCTATAGTGAGGATATATTACCAAAAACAACTGGTGGGAGCTCCATTGTTGGTGCTAGGGAGGATAGGAATAAGACAGGAAAACATGCACCAACAGGGAATACAGTCACAGAAACCCAAGGCAAACGGAAACCAAGCCTGTGCACATACTATGCACTTGGTATCTGCAGACATGGGAAATCTGGAAAAACAGACGGGAAGTGCAACTATGACCACCCTAGAAAATGCCATGCCCATATGACAACAGGAAAATGCAAACTCCCTTCCTGTAAGCTTTTTTACCCTGAAATGTGTACCTCTTCACTACAGGAAAGACTGTGCTATAACTTAAATCGCCAGGCACACCATCTAAAGGGTACAAAAAGATACAAAACATCCAGGCCATGGGAAAACCTGGGTAGCCACAGCCACTCAAGAGGCAGAGGTTTTTTAGTGCCAGGAAGGAAAAAAAACTGGCAGGAAATGGCAGAAATCGTACACCAAATCCAGTCATTCCTGGAGTGGAACCACAGTCGATGGCCTCCACTCCAAACCAACAGATACAGATACTAATGCCGGAAAAAAATCCTCCCCCCCAGTACCAACAATACCACCAGTCCGATAACATTCTTCTTTGCAAATATACAGGGTCTAAAGCCAGTGTAGTGATACTGGTCCTGTGGGGAGCAGCAGCAGGATAATACTGCACCACCTCTAGGGGCCCTTAACAACAACAACAGTTTGGTGTGTGTCATGGGCACTAACACATGGTGTGTGATTCTCTCCTACTTTATCCATTTATCAGTGATGCAGATTACATGGTGAGTTTAAATATGTGGCCTGTAGTTATAACTTTTCTCTTGACATATGCAAGACATCACCATCCCTGTAGAAGCCATTATTAGATGTACTAGTCATTATATTTTGTTGTTGCAGAAGTACTATGAAGATTCTATGTTCAATAAAGCCTAGAGATAAGGCCTGTGTTTCTATCACAACAATTTATTGAACATAGAATCCTGGGCTACCTGGTGGTGATCCTGCGCTAGACTACATCACAACATGGAGCGTTTACTGAAACCTGAGAGGCTAGACTGTGACCCCAGCTTATCAACGGCTGCTCAGGAATGGAAGCACTGGTTTAAGACTTTCGAAAACTTCTTGGGAGCCCTTCCTAAAGAAGATCTAGATAAACTAAGTCTGCTCATCAATTTTGTGTCACCTAAGATATATGAGGCTATTTCTGAGTGTAATACCTACGAAGATGCTATCAAAACCCTCAAGTCTCAGTATATTAAACCTACAAATGAAATCTTTGCACGCTATCGCCTTGCAACTCGCCGCCAGCAGATTGATGAATCCTTAGAGGAATACTTTCAAGCACTGAAAATTTTAGGTAAGGACTGTCACTTCCAAGCAGTGACAGCTGCTCAGTATTGTGAAGAGTCCATCAGGGATGCTTTTATCAGTGGCCTGCAATCACCAATAATAAGGCAGCGTTTATTGGAGAATAAAACTCTCGACTTAGCCGCTGCCTTTGACCAGGCAAGAGCTCTAGATTCAGCCCAGAAGAATTCTGAAGTATACAGTACCACTCAGCCTTCTCGAGTGGTAAGTGCTGCAATTCCTGACCAAGACTCTTGCAATGAAGTTACTGTGGAACCTGCCTCAGTGACAGCAGCAGCAGGTACGGTGTGTTTCTTTTGTGGTTTTTCAAGACATCCACGTCCAAAGTGTCCTGCTCGTGAAGCAATGTGCCATAAATGCCACAAGAAAGGTCACTTTGCTAAAGTATGTCGTGCTAATGCATCAACAAGAGCTAGTGCCTCCACACATTCCAGTGATCATGCGACTCTAGCAACAGTGACTTCTGCGGCTACTCCAAATTCACTGTCAAAGGCAGTTGTGAAAGTATTCATCAAAGGAACAGAAGTAGATGGTCTTATTGATAGTGGCAGCTCAGAGAGTTTCATCAACCTTGACTTAGTTAAACGGCTCTCCTTGACTCTACATCACTCATCAGGTACCGTTTCCATGGCATCAACATCTCTCTCTATTCAGACCTTAGGGTTTTGTAAGGTAAATCTCAGAGTTAATGGAAAGGATTATCAAGATGTACATTTAGCTATTCTGCCACAACTGTGCTCTGATGTTATCCTTGGTCAGGACTTTCAGAAGCTGCATGGTAGTGTCACCTTAACATATGGAGGTGAACTGCCTCCTCTTGTTGTCTGTGGACTTAGCACTTTAAGGGTAGACCCACCAAAGCTGTTTGCAAATCTTACCGCGGATTGCCATCCTATATCAGCTAAGTCACGCCGCTATTCTTATGAGGATCGGATGTTCATTGAGAAAGAAACTCAGAGGCTGCTGAAGGAGGGTATTATAGAACCGAGTGATTCCCCTTGGCGTGCACAGGTTGTTGTTGTTAAAGATGGTTATAGGAAACGGAGACTGGCTATCGATTACTCTGAGACAATCAACAAATTTACACTTCTTGATGGGTACCCTCTACCTCGAATTGACGATACAGTGAACAAAATTGCTCAGTACTATGTGTTTAGCACAATTGATCTACAGAGTGCCTATCATCAAGTCCCTATAAGGAATGAAGATAAACCATACACAGCGTTTCAGGCTAGTGATGGCCTGTATCAGTTTACCAGAGTCCCTTTTGGAGTCACCAATGGGGTAGCCTGCTTCCAACGAATTATGGATTCACTCATTCAGGAAGAGCAACTCATGGGAACTTACGCGTATTTAGATAATGTTACCATTTGTGGCAAGACCCAGGAGGAACATGATGCAAACCTTGATAAGTTTTTGGAAGCCGCCAAGAAGAAAAATATCAGTTACAATGAGGAAAAGTGCACTTTTTCAACTAAAAGGCTTAGCATCCTTGGTTATGTAGTGGAAGGAGGTTCAATATTCCCAGACCCTGAACGACTACGACCTCTACGGGAACTTCCAATGCCTCAAGACAAAAAGTCACTCCGAAGAACTCTTGGTCTCTTTGCTTATTACTCACAATGGATCTACAACTATTCAAGTAAAGTCCGCCCATTGAGTGCTACCACATTTCCTGTGACAAAGGAAGCAGAAGCCGCTTTCCATACTCTCAAACAGGACATTGAAAACTCAGTAGTTCAAGCCATTGATGAGTCCCTACCATTCGAAGTGGAAACGGATGCATCTGACATTGCCATTGCTGCAGTCTTATCTCAGGCAGGACGACCAGTAGCCTTCTTTTCGAGAACTTTTCAAGGATCAGAGAAATGTTATGCTGCTGTAGAAAAGGAAGCCCAGGCCATCATAGAAGCAGTTCGCCACTGGAGGCATTATTTAACTGGTAGACATTTCACCATAAGGACTGACCAACGGTCCGTGATGTATATGTTCGACAAGAGGCACAAAAGTAGGATAAAGAATGACAAGATATTACGCTGGAGGATGGAACTATCGTGTTATGACTTTGATATTCTGTACCGACCGGGTCAAGAGAACATCTCACCTGATGCATTCTCTAGGTCCCACTGTGGAGCAGCATGTCATGATTTGCAATCACTCTCAGCTCTCCACAAGGCTTTGTGTCACCCAGGAGTTACACGCCTGTACCATTTTGTCAAATCAAAGAACATGCCCTACTCAGTGGAAGATGTGCGACAAGTGATCAGAGCATGCAGAGTATGTGCAGAGTGCAAGCCAAACTTTCATCAGCCAGAGAAGACTCATCTCATAAAATCCACCCAGCCTTTCGAAAGATTGAATATAGATTTCAAAGGACCTCTACCAAGCACAAATCAGAATAGGTATTTCCTTAACATAGTAGATGAATATTCAAGGTTTCCCTTTGTATTCCCCTGTGCAAATATGGCTGCTTCAACTGTTATTAGTTGTCTTTCACAGTTGTTCTCTATTTTTGGTATGCCAGCTTATATCCATTCAGACAGGGGATCCTCGTTCATGAGTAACGAACTTCAGGAGTTTTTGGCTAGCAAAGGTATTGCCTGCAGCAGAACAACAAGCTACAACCCTCAAGGCAATGGTCAAGTGGAGCGGTTCAATGGTACTATATGGAAGGCAGTTACAATGACATTGAAGTCGCGCAATCTACCTGTTCAACACTGGCAAACTGTCCTACCTGATGCTCTTCACTCTATTAGATCACTGCTGTGCACAGCTACTAATGCAACCCCTCATGAAAGACTCCTCAACTATTCACGTCGTTCCTCTACGGGAGCCTCCGTGCCCACTTGGTTATGTCATCCTGGACCCGTTCTCCTGAAGAGTCACCGTAGGATGAACAAGACGGATCCTTTAGTGGAAGAGGTAGAGCTCCTGCAAGCTAATCCACATTACGCCCACATTCGCTACCAAAATGGTGAAGAGACTACAGTATCTACAAGACATTTAGCCCCAGTTGAAATCCCTATTAGTGTGGAATCTCAAGATACACCAATAGATGTGAAAGATGCTTCGTTTTCTCCTGGAAAGCCCCTTGAGACTACCCCTATGGAAATAGAGGATTCTGCTCCAGCAGTTAATCAAACCCCGCTGGAAAATATCGAACCTGGTGAAGAGGCTCAAGGGCTACGAAGGTCGGGACGTGTACGTCGCCCACCTAACAGTTTGGGAGATTACTGTCTCTGATATTTTAGAAGGGGGAGATTGTAGTGATACTGGTCCTGTGGGGAGCAGCAGCAGGATAATACTGCACCACCTCTTGGGGCCCTTAACAACAACAACAGTTTGGTGTGTGTCATGGGCGCCAACACATGGTGTGTGATGCAGATTACATGGTGAGTTTAAATATGTGGCCTGTAGTTATAACTTTTCTCTTGACATATGCAAGACATCACCATCCCTGTAGAAGCCATTATTAGATGTACTAGTCATTATATTTTGTTGTTGCAGAAGTACTATGAAGATTCTATGTTCAATAAAGCCTAGAGGGAGTTTACCTGGAGAGAGTTTCGGGGGTCAACGCCCCCGCGGCCCGGTCTGTGACCAGGCCTCCTGGTGGATCAGCGCCTGATCAACCAGGCTGTTGCTGCTGGCTGCACGCAAACCAACGTACGAGCCACAGCCCGGCTGATCAGGAACTGACTTTAGGTGCTTGTCCAGTGCCAGCTTGAAGACTGCCAGGGGTCTGTTGGTAATCCCCCTTATGTGTGCTGGGAGGCAGTTGAACAGTCTCGGGCCCCTGACACTTATTGTATGGTCTCTTAACGTGCTAGTGACACCCCTGCTTTTCATTGGGGGGATGGTGCATCGTCTGCCAAGTCTTTTGCTTTCGTAGTGAGTGATTTTCGTGTGCAAGTTCGGTACTAGTCCCTCTAGGATTTTCCAGGTGTATATAATCATGTATCTCTCCCTCCTGCGTTCCAGGGAATACAGGTTTAGAAACCTCAAGCGCTCCCAGTAATTGAGGTGTTTTATCTCCGTTATGCGCGCCGTGAAAGTTCTCTGTACATTTTCTAGGTCGGCAATTTCACCTGCCTTGAAAGGTGCTGTTAGAGTGCAGCAATATTCCAGCCTAGATAGAACAAGTGACCTGAAGAGTGTCATCATGGGCTTGGCCTCCCTAGTTTTGAAGGTTCTCATTATCCATCCTGTCATTTTTCTAGCAGATGCGATTGATACAATGTTATGGTCCTTGAAGGTGAGATCCTCCGACATAATCACTCCCAGGTCTTTGACGTTGGTGTTTCGCTCTATTTTGTGGCCAGAATTTGTTTTGTACTCTGATGAAGATTTAATTTCCTCATGTTTACCATATCTGAGTAATTGAAATTTCTCATCGTTGAACTTCATATTGTTTTCTGCAGCCCACTGAAAGATTTGGTTGATGTCCGCCTGGAGCCTTGCAGTGTCTGCAATGGAAGACACTGTCATGCAGATTCGGGTGTCATCTGCAAAGGAAGACACGGTGCTGTGGCTGACATCCTTGTCTATGTCGGATATGAGGATGAGGAACAAGATGGGAGCTAGTACTGTGCCTTGTGGAACAGAGCTTTTCACCGTAGCTGCCTCGGACTTTACTCTGTTGACGACTACTCTCTGTGTTCTGTTAGTGAGGAAATTATAGATCCATCGACCGACTTTTCCTGTTATTCCTTTAGCGCGCATTTTGTGCGCTATTACGCCATGGTCACACTTGTCGAAGGCTTTTGCAAAGTCTGTATATATTACATCTGCATTCTTTTTGTCTTCTAGTGCATTTAGGACCTTGTCGTAGTGATCCAGTAGTTGAGACAGACAGGAGCGACCTGTTCTAAACCCATGTTGCCCTGGGTTGTGTAACTGATGGGTTTCTAGATGGGTGGTGATCTTGCTTCTTAGGACCCTTTCAAAGATTTTTATGATATGGGATGTTAGTGCTATTGGTCTGTAGTTCTTTGCTGTTGCTTTACTGCCCCCTTTGTGGAGTGGGGCTATGTCTGTTGTTTTTAGTAACTGAGGGACGACCCCCGTGTCCATGCTCCCTCTCCATAGGATGGAAAAGGCTCGTGATAGGGGCTTCTTGCAGTTCTTGATGAACACAGAGTTCCATGAGTCTGGCCCTGGGGCAGAGTGCATGGGCATGTCATTTATCGCCTGTTCGAAGTCATTTGGCGTCAGGATAACATCGGATAGGCTTGTGTTAATCAAATTTTGTGGCTCTCTCATAAAAAATTCATTTTGATCTTCGACTCTCAGTCTGGTTAGCGGCTTGCTAAAAACTGAGTCATATTGGGACTTGAGTAGCTCACTCATTTCCTTGCTGTCATCTGTGTAGGACCCATCTTGTTTAAGTAGGGGCCCAATACTGGACGTTGTTCTCGATTTTGATTTGGCATAGGAGAAGAAATACTTTGGGTTTCTTTCGATTTCATTTATGGCTTTTAGTTCTTCCCGCGATTCCTGACTCCTAAAGGATTCTTTTAGCTTAAGTTCGATGCTTGCTATTTCTCTGACCAGTGTCTCCCTGCGCATTTCAGATATATTGACCTCTTTTAGCCGCTCTGTTATTCTTTTCCGTCGCCTGTAAAGGGAGCGCCTGTCTCTTTCTATTTTACATCTACTCCTCCTTTTTCTTAGAGGAATAAGCCTTGTGCATACATCGAGTGCCACCGAGTTAATCTGTTCTAGGCATAAGTTTGGGTCTGTGTTGCTTAGTATATCTTCCCAGCTTATATCGGTTAGGACTTGGTTTACTTGGTCCCACTTTATGTTTTTGTTATTGAAGTTGAATTTGGTGAATGCTCCCTCGTGACTAGTCTCATTTTGTCGGTCTGGGGCTCCACGCATACATGTCTGAACCTCAATTATGTTGTGATCTGAGTATATTGTTTTTGATATGGTGACATTTCTTATCAGATCATCATTGTTAGTGAAGATGAGGTCTAGTGTATTCTCCAGTCTAGTAGGCTCTATTATTTGCTGGTTTAAATTGAATTTTGTGCAGAGATTTAAAAGCTCGTGTGAGTGTGAGTTTTCATCAGAGCTGCCTCCTGGTGTTATTACTGCAACAATATTATTTGCTATATTCCTCCATTTTAGGTGCCTTAAGTTGAAATCCCCCAGGAGCAAGATGTTGGGTGCAGGAGCTGGAAGATTTTCCAGACAGTGGTCAATTTTTAACAGCTGTTCCTGGAATTGCTGGGATGTTGCATCCGGAGGCTTGTAGACTACCACAATGACTAGGTTTTGGTTCTCGACCTTTACTGCTAAAACTTCCACTACATCATTTGAGGCATTAAGCAGTTCTGTGCAAACAAGTCTTCCATTGCAGAAACTGCAAGGCTCCAGGCGGACATCAACCAAATCTTTCAGTGGGCTGCAGAAAACAATATGAAGTTCAACGATGAGAAATTTCAATTACTCAGATATGGTAAACACGAGGAAATTAAATCTTCATCAGAGTACAAAACAAATTCTGGCCACAAAATAGAGCGAAACACCAACGTCAAAGACCTGGGAGTGATCATGTCAGAGGATCTCACCTTCAAGGACCATAACATTGTATCAATCGCATCTGCTAGAAAAATGAGAGGATGGATAATGAGAACCTTCAAAACTAGGGAGGCCAAGCCCATGATGACACTCTTCAGGTCACTTGTTCTATCTAGGCTGGAATATTGCTGCACACTAACAGCACCTTTCAAGGCAGGTGAAATTGCTGACCTAGAAAATGTACAGAGAACCTTCATGGCGCGCATAACGGAGATAAAACACCTCAATTACTGGGAGCGCTTGAGGTTCCTAAACCTGTATTCCCTGGAACGCAGGCGGGAGAGATACATGATTATATACACCTGGAAAATCCTAGAGGGACTAGTACCGAACTTGCACACGAAAATCACTCACTACGAAAGCAAAAGACTTGGCAGACGATGCAACATCCCCCCAATGAAAAGCAGGGGTGTCACTAGCACGTTAAGAGACCATACAATAAGTGTCAGGGGCCCGAGACTGTTCAACTGCCTCCCAGCATACATAAGGGGGATTACCAACAGACCCCTGGCAGTCTTCAAGCTGGCACTGGACAAGCACCTAAAGTCGGTTCCTGACCAGCCGGGCTGTGGCTCGTACGTTGGTTTGCGTGCAGCCAGCAGCAACAGCCTGGTTGATCAGGCTCTGATCCACCAGGAGGCCTGGTCACAGACCGGGCCGCGGGGGCATTGACCCCCGGAACTCTCTCCAGGTAAACTCCAGGTAAACTATTCAATTTATAGATTTACCCTTCAGGGAAGGAGTAGGTAGTTTTACTGTTAGTATATTAATATTAGGTTTACTAAGGCAACTGTAGATAATAATAATAATGTAGACCTAAGACCTTAACATAGGTGGTAATAGGCTGATAATGTAGGCAAACACTAGGATAAGTTAGCTAGGGAGAACTGGCAGCCCTAGTTTGAACGAAGAGACGAGGGTCTGGAAGAGAGACCAGCTCGTTCTTCTTAAGACAGACACCAACTGGACAAGACGTGCCGTGATCAGCAGACGGCGCCCCCCACGTGTCTTCACATTCGAGACCTGGGGAAATCTGGTAGAGGCACCTCGATGTACCGTAGATGACCTCCTCCGTCAGGCCCATACAGTAAGACAAAACCTCCACTTTATCTCGTAGATTTCTGGCCAGTGTCTGGGGAGATTGTGAGTGAGTTGATCTGTGGGCCTGTGTTGCAGCTGGCAGTGCATGCCCAGTAAGTACCAGTGTCTCTTGTCAGTCTGGAAGCTAGTGTCCATGTCTGCATAGTTATACTAGGGGATACACACCCTCTTGGATATAGGAATTTCTGAGGTGCAGGCAGGTCACTAATAACGATTGAATATTGCAGGAATTAAGGCTCCCGGTTGCACGTGGTTTCTGAGGGGAAGTCCAAAGGGGCTAAGGCTAAGCTTAGGGAAGTTGAAGATCAGGATATATGCTGCAACACCAAGTAAGTTAGTCCTTTATACATGCATGCAGGCGAGTTTCTTGCAACATCAACCATTTGTGAAAGTCTGTCCTATAAGCCACTTATGAGGCTGAGGTACCCGACCTCAGAGCTCGGTGTCAACAGAGTTTGCCAGGGTAGGCGACTCACTTGGAGGCAGTTGTTGTGATAGAAACACAGGCCTTATCTCTAGGCTTTATTGAACATAGAATCTTCATAGTACTTCTGCAACAACAAAATATAATGACTAGTACATCTAATAACTGCTTCTACAGGGATGGTGATGTCTTGCATATGTCAAGAGAAAAGTTATAACTACAGGCCACATATTTAAACTCACCATGTAATCTGCATCACTAATATATGGATAGAAGAGAAGAGAATCACACACCATGTGTTGGCGCCCATGACACACACCAAACTGTTGTTGTTGTTAAGGGCCCCAAGAGGTGGTGCAGTATTATCCTGCTGCTGCTCCCCACAGGAGCAGTATCACTACAATCTCCCCCTTCTAAAATATCAGAGACAGTAATCTCCCAAACTGTTAGGTGGGCGACGTACACGTCCCGACCTTCGTAGCCCTTGAGCCTCTTCACCAGGTTCAATATTTTCCAGCGGGGTTTGACTAACTGCTGGAGCAGAATCCTCTATTTCCATAGGGGTAGTCTCAAGGGGCTTTCCAGGAGAAAACGAAGCATCTTTCACATCTATTGGTGTATCTTGAGATTCCACACTAATGGGGATTTCAACTGGGGCTAAATGTCTTGTAGATACTGTAGTCTCTTCACCATTTTGGTAGCGAATGTGGGCGTAATGTGGATTAGCTTGCAGGAGCTCTACCTCTTCCACTAAAGGATCCGTCTTGTTCATCCTACGGTGACTCTTCAGGAGAACGGGTCCAGGATGACATAACCAAGTGGGCACGGAGGCTCCCGTAGAGGAACGACGTGAATAGTTGAGGAGTCTTTCATGAGGGGTTGCATTAGTAGCTGTGCACAGCAATGATCTAATAGAGTGAAGAGCATCAGGTAGGACAGTTTGCCAGTGTTGAACAGGTAGATTGCGCGACTTCAATGTCATTGTAACTGCCTTCCATATAGTACCATTGAACCGCTCCACTTGACCATTGCCTTGAGGGTTGTAGCTTGTTGTTCTGCTGCAGGCAATACCTTTGCTAGCCAAAAACTCCTGAAGTTCGTTACTCATGAACGAGGATCCCCTGTCTGAATGGATATAAGCTGGCATACCAAAAATAGAGAACAACTGTGAAAGACAACTAATAACAGTTGAAGCAGTCATATTTGCACAGGGGAATACAAAGGGAAACCTTGAATATTCATCTACTATGTTAAGGAAATACCTATTCTGATTTGTGCTTGGTAGAGGTCCTTTGAAATCTATATTCAGTCTCTCGAAAGGCTGGGTGGATTTTATGAGATGAGTCTTCTCTGGCTGATGAAAGTTTGGCTTGCACTCTGCACATACTCTGCATGCTCTGATCACTTGTCGCACATCTTCCACTGAGTAGGGCATGTTCTTTGATTTGACAAAATGGTACAGGCGTGTAACTCCTGGGTGACACAAAGCCTTGTGGAGCGCTGAGAGTGATTGCAAATCATGACATGCTGCTCCACAGTGGGACCTAGAGAATGCATCAGGTGAGATGTTCTCTTGACCCGGTCGGTACAGAATATCAAAGTCATAACACGATAGTTCCATCCTCCAGCGTAATATCTTGTCATTCTTTATCCTACTTTTGTGCTTCTTGTCGAACATATACATCACGGACCGTTGGTCAGTCCTTATGGTGAAATGTCTACCAGTTAAATAATGCCTCCAGTGGCGAACTGCTTCTATGATGGCCTGGGCTTCCTTTTCTACAGCAGCATAACATTTCTCTGATCCTTGAAAAGTTCTCGAAAAGAAGGCTACTGGTCGTCCTGCCTGAGATAAGACTGCAGCAATGGCAATGTCAGATGCATCCGTTTCCACTTCGAATGGTAGGGACTCATCAATGGCTTGAACTACTGAGTTTTCAATGTCCTGTTTGAGAGTATGGAAAGCGGCTTCTGCTTCCTTTGTCACAGGAAATGTGGTAGCACTCAATGGGCGGACTTTACTTGAATAGTTGTAGATCCATTGTGAGTAATAAGCAAAGAGACCAAGAGTTCTTCGGAGTGACTTTTTGTCTTGAGGCATTGGAAGTTCCCGTAGAGGTCGTAGTCGTTCAGGGTCTGGGAATATTGAACCTCCTTCCACTACATAACCAAGGATGCTAAGCCTTTTAGTTGAAAAAGTGCACTTTTCCTCATTGTAACTGATATTTTTCTTCTTGGCGGCTTCCAAAAACTTATCAAGGTTTGCATCATGTTCCTCCTGGGTCTTGCCACAAATGGTAACATTATCTAAATACGCGTAAGTTCCCATGAGTTGCTCTTCCTGAATGAGTGAATCCATAATTCGTTGGAAGCAGGCTACCCCATTGGTGACTCCAAAAGGGACTCTGGTAAACTGATACAGGCCATCACTAGCCTGAAACGCTGTGTATGGTTTATCTTCATTCCTTATAGGGACTTGATGATAGGCACTCTGTAGATCAATTGTGCTAAACACATAGTACTGAGCAATTTTGTTCACTGTATCATCAATTCGAGGTAGAGGGTACCCATCAAGAAGTGTAAATTTGTTGATTGTCTCAGAGTAATCGATAGCCAGTCTCCGTTTCCTATAATCATCTTTAACAACAACAACCTGTGCACGCCAAGGGGAATTACTCGGTTCTATAATACCCTCCTTCAGCAGCCTCTGAGTTTCTTTCTCAATGAACATCCGATCCTCATAAGAATAGCGGCGTGACTTAGCTGATATAGGATGGCAATCCGCGGTAAGATTTGCAAACAGCTTTGGTGGGTCTACCCTTAAAGTGCTAAGTCCACAGACAACAAGAGGAGGCAGTTCACCTCCATATGTTAAGGTGACACTACCATGCAGCTTCTGAAAGTCCTGACCAAGGATAACATCAGAGCACAGTTGTGGCAGAATAGCTAAATGTACATCTTGATAATCCTTTCCATTAACTCTGAGATTTACCTTACAAAACCCTAAGGTCTGAATAGAGAGAGATGTTGATGCCATGGAAACGGTACCTGATGAGTGATGTACAGTCAAGGAGTGGCGTTTAACTAAGTCAAGGTTGATGAAACTCTCTGAGCTGCCACTATCAATAAGACCATCTACTTCTGTTCCTTTGATGAATACTTTCACAACTGCCTTTGACAGTGAATTTGGAGTAGCCGCAGAAGTCACTGTTGCTAGAGTCGCATGATCACTGGAATGTGTGGAGGCACTAGCTCTTGTTGATGCATTAGCACGACATACTTTAGCAAAGTGACCTTTCTTGTGGCATTTATGGCACATTGCTTCACGAGCAGGACACTTTGGACGTGGATGTCTTGAAAAACCACAAAAGAAACACACCGTACCTGCTGCTGCTGTCACTGAGGCAGGTTCCACAGTAACTTCATTGCAAGAGTCTTGGTCAGGAATTGCAGCACTTACCACTCGAGAAGGCTGAGTGGTACTGTATACTTCAGAATTCTTCTGGGCTGAATCTAGAGCTCTTGCCTGGTCAAAGGCAGCGGCTAAGTCGAGAGTTTTATTCTCCAATAAACGCTGCCTTATTATTGGTGATTGCAGGCCACTGATAAAAGCATCCCTGATGGACTCTTCACAATACTGAGCAGCTGTCACTGCTTGGAAGTGACAGTCCTTACCTAAAATTTTCAGTGCTTGAAGGTATTCCTCTAAGGATTCATCAATCTGCTGGCGGCGAGTTGCAAGGCGATAGCGTGCAAAGATTTCATTTGTAGGTTTAATATACTGAGACTTGAGGGTTTTGATAGCATCTTCGTAGGTATTACACTCAGAAATAGCCTCATATATCTTAGGTGACACAAAATTGATGAGCAGACTTAGTTTATCTAGATCTTCTTTAGGAAGGGCTCCCAAGAAGTTTTCGAAAGTCTTAAACCAGTGCTTCCATTCCTGAGCAGCCGTTGATAAGCTGGGGTCACAGTCTAGCCTCTCAGGTTTCAGTAAACGCTCCATGTTGTGATGTAGTCTAGCGCAGGATCACCACCAGGTAGCCCAGGATTCTATGTTCAATAAATTGTTGTGATAGAAACACAGGCCTTATCTCTAGGCTTTATTGAACATAGAATCTTCATAGTACTTCTGCAACAACAAAATATAATGACTAGTACATCTAATAACTGCTTCTACAGGGATGGTGATGTCTTGCATATGTCAAGAGAAAAGTTATAACTACAGGCCACATATTTAAACTCACCATGTAATCTGCATCACTAATATATGGATATAGTAGGAAGAGAATCACACACCATGTGTTGGCGCCCATGACACACACCAAACTGTTGTTGTTGTTAAGGGCCCCGAGAGGTGGTGCAGTATTATCCTGCTGCTGCTCCCCACAGGACCAGTATCACTACACTTTCAAGCACTGAAAATTTTAGGTAAGGACTGTCACTTCCAAGCAGTGACAGCTGCTCAGTATTGTGAAGAGTCCATCAGGGATGCTTTTTTCAGTGGCCTGCAATCACCAATAATAAGGCAGCGTTTATTGGAGAATAAAACTCTCGACTTAGCCGCTGCCTTTGACCAGGCAAGAGCTCTAGATTCAGCCCAGAAGAATTCTGAAGTATACAGTACCACTCAGCCTTCTCGAGTGGTAAGTGCTGCAATTCCTGACCAAGACTCTTGCAATGAAGTTACTGTGGAACCTGCCTCAGTGACAGCAGCAGCAGGTACGGTGTGTTTCTTTTGTGGTTTTTCAAGACATCCACGTCCAAAGTGTCCTGCTCGTGAAGCAATGTGCCATAAATGCCACAAGAAAGGTCACTTTGCTAAAGTATGTCGTGCTAATGCATCAACAAGAGCTAGTGCCTCCACACATTCCAGTGATCATGCGACTCTAGCAACAGTGACTTCTGCGGCTACTCCAAATTCACTGTCAAAGGCAGTTGTGAAAGTATTCATCAAAGGAACAGAAGTAGATGGTCTTATTGATAGTGGCAGCTCAGAGAGTTTCATCAACCTTGACTTAGTTAAACGCCACTCCTTGACTGTACATCACTCATCAGGTACCGTTTCCATGGCATCAACATCTCTCTCTATTCAGACCTTAGGGTTTTGTAAGGTAAATCTCAGAGTTAATGGAAAGGATTATCAAGATGTACATTTAGCTATTCTGCCACAACTGTGCTCTGATGTTATCCTTGGTCAGGACTTTCAGAAGCTGCATGGTAGTGTCACCTTAACATATGGAGGTGAACTGCCTCCTCTTGTTGTCTGTGGACTTAGCACTTTAAGGGTAGACCCACCAAAGCTGTTTGCAAATCTTACCACGGATTGCCATCCTATATCAGCTAAGTCACGCCGCTATTCTTATGAGGATCGGATGTTCATTGAGAAAGAAACTCAGAGGCTGCTGAAGGAGGGTATTATAGAACCGAGTAATTCCCCTTGGCGTGCACAGGTTGTTGTTGTTAACACTAACAACAATGATTGTTAGTCTGGTCACTAACAACACCGATGATTGTTAGTCTGGTCATTAACAACACTGGTGATTGTTAGTCTGGTCGCTAACAACACTGGTGATTGTTAGTCTGGTCATTAACAACACTAATGATTGTTAGTCTGGTCACTAACAACACTGATGATTGTGAGTCTGGTCACTAACAATGATGATTGTTAGTCTGGTCATTAACAACACTAATGATTGTTAGTCTGGTCACTAACAACACTGATGATTGTTAGTCTGGTCACTAACAATGATGATTGTTATTCTGGTCACTAACAACACTGATGATTGTTAATCTGGTCACTAACAATGATGATTGTTAGTCTGTTCACTAACAACACTGATGATTGTTAGTCTGGTCACTAACAACACTGATGATTGTTAGTCTGGTCACTAACAATGATGATTGTTAGTCTGGTCGCTAACAACACTGGTGATTGTTAGTCTGGTCGCTAACAACACTGGTGATTGTTAGTCTGGTCATTAACACTAATGATTGTTAGTCTGGTCACTTAACAACACTGATGATTGTGTGTCTGGTCACTAACAATGATGATTGTTAGTCTGGTCACTAACAACACTAATGATTCTTAGTCTGGTCACTAACAACACTGATGATTGTTAGTCTGGTCACTAACAATGATGATTGTTAGTCTGGTCACTAACAACACTGATGATTGTTAATCTGGTCACTAACAATGATGATTGTTAGTCTGGTCACTAACAACACTGATGATTGTTAGTCTGGTCACTAACAACACTGATGATTGTTAGTCTGGTCACTAACAATGATGATTGTTAGTCTGGTCACTAACAACACTGATGATTGTTAGTCTGGTCACTAACAATGATGATTGTTAGTCTGGTCACTAACAACACTGATGATTGTTAGTCTGGTCACTAACAATGATGATTGTTAGTCTGGTCACTAACAACACTGATGATTGTTAATCTGGTCACTAACAATGATGATTGTTAGTCTGGTCACTAACAACACTGATGATTGTTAGTCTGGTCACTAACAACACTGATGATTGTTAGTCTGGTCACTAACAATGATTGTTAGTCTGGTCACTAACAACACTGATGATTGTTAGTCTGGTCACTAACAATGATGATTGTTAGTCTGGTCACTAACAACACTGATGATTGTTAGTCTGGTCACTAACAATGATGATTGTTAATCTGGTCACTAAGAACACTGATGATTGTGAGTCTGGTCACTAACAATGATGATTGTTAGTCTGGTCACTAACAACACTAATGATTGTTAGTCTGGTCACTAACAACACTGATGATTGTTAGTCTGGTCACTAACAATGATGATTGTTAGTCTGGTCACTAACAACACTGATGATTGTTAATCTGGTCACTAACAATGATGATTGTTAGTCTGGTCACTAACAACACTGATGATTGTTAGTCTGGTCACTAACAACACTGATGATTGTTAGTCTGGTCACTAACAATGATTGTTAGTCTGGTCACTAACAATGATGATTGTTAGTCTGGTCACTAACAACACTGATGATTGTTAGTCTGGTCACTAACAATGATGATTGTTAGTCTGGTCACTAACACTGATGATTGTTAATCTGGTCACTAACAATGATGATTGTTAGTCTGGTCACTAACAACACTGATGATTGTTAGTCTGGTCACTAACAACACTGATGATTGTTAGTCTGGTCACTAACAATGATGATTGTTAGTCTGGTCACTAACAACACTGATGATTGTTAGTCTGGTCACTAACAATGATGATTGTTAGTCTGGTCACTAACAACACTGATGATTGTTAGTCTGGTCACTAACAATGATGATTGTTAGTCTGGTCACTAACAACACTGATGATTGTTAGTCTGGTCACTAACAACAATGATGATTGTTAGTCTGGTCACTAACAATGATGATTGTTAGTCTGGTCACTAACAACACTGATGATTGTTAGTCTGGTCACTAGCAATGATGATTGTTAGTCTGGTCACTAACAACACTGACGATTGTTAGTCTGGTCGCTAACAACACTGATGATTGTTAGTCTGGTCGCTAACAGCACTGATGATTGTTAGTCTGGTCACTAATAACACTGATGATTGTTAGTCTGGTCGCTAACAACACTGATGATTGTTAGTCTGGTCACTAACAATGATGATTGTTAGTCTGGTCGCTAACAATGATGATTGTTAGTCTGGTCACTAACAACACTGATGATTGTTAGTCTGGTCACTAACAATGATGATTGTTAGTCTGGTCACTAACAACACTGATGATTGTTAGTCTGGTCACTAACAATGATGATTGTTAGTCTGGTCACTGACAACACTGATGATTGTTAGTCTGGTCACTGACAACACTGATGATTGTTAGTCTGGTCACTGTCAACACTGATGATTGTTAGTCTGGTCACTAACAATGATGATTGTTAGTCTGGTCACTAACACTGATGATTGTTAGTCTGGTCACTAACAACACTGATGATTGTTAGTCTGGTCACTAACAATGATGATTGTTAGTCTGGTCACTAACAACACTGATGATTGTTAGTCTGGTCACTAATAACACTGATGATTGTTAGTCTGGTCGCCAACAACACTGATGATTGTTAGTCTGGTCACTAACAACACTGATGATTGTTAGTCTGGTCGCTAACGATGATGATTGTTAGTCTGGTCACTAACAACACTGATGATTGTTAGTCTGGTCACTAACAATGATGATTGTTAGTCTGGTCACTAACAACACTGATGATTGTTAGTCTGGTCACTAACAATGATGATTGTTAGTCTGGTCACTAACAACACTGATGATTGTTAGTCTGGTCGCTAACAACACTGATGATTGTTAGTCTGGTTGCTAACAGCACTGATGATTGTTAGTCTGGTTGCTAACAATGATGATTGTTAGTCTGGTCACTAACAACACTGATGATTGTTAGTCTGGTCACTAACAACACTGATGATTGTTAGTCTGGTCACTAACAATGATGATTGTTAGTCTGGTCACTAACAACACTGATGATTGTTAGTTACATCGCTAACAATGATGATTGGTTGCTAACAACACTGATGATTGTTAGTCTGGTTGCTAACAGCACTGATGATTGTTAGTCTGGTTGCTAACAATGATGATTGTTAGTCTGGTCACTAACAACACTGATGATTGTTAGTCTGGTCACTAACAACACTGATGATTGTTAGTCTGGTCACTAACAATGATGATTGTTAGTCTGGTCACTAACAACACTGATGATTGTTAGTTACATCGCTAACAATGATGATTGTTTGTCTGGTCACTAACAACATTGATGATTGTTAGTCTGGTCACTAACAACACTGATGATTGTTAGTCTGGTCACTAAAAATGATGATTGTTAGTCTGGTCACTGACATCGCTGATGATTGTTAGTCTGGTCACTAACAATGATGACTGTTAGTTTGATCATTAATAACACTGTTAGTCTGGTCACTAACAATGATGATTGTTAGTCTGGTTACCAACAACACTGGTGATTGTTAGTTTGGTCATTAACAACACTGGTGATTGTTAGTCTGGTCACCAACAACACTGGTGATTGTTAGTCTAATCACTAACAATGATGATTCTTAGTCTGGTCACTAACAACACTTGGTGATTCTACATCACCAAGTAAGTTAGTACTTTAAACATGCATGCAGGCGAGATTTCTTACAACATCAGTCATTTATGAAAATCTGTCCTATAAGCCACTTGTGAGGCTGAGGTACCAGCCTCAGGGCTCGGTGTCAACACAGCTTGTCAGGGTAGGCGACTCTCATGGAGGCAGTCCAGACAAATTTTCACAAGTGGTCCTTTGAACCGTGATGTGGAATAGCTAGGTTAAAATTATCATAGCTAGGCCACAGTTAGGAACCAGTTTAACAGAGTTAATTTAAGTTAGTACCCAGGCCCAGAGTTACACAGAGGCTAGGCCAAGCTGACTATACACAGAAGTTGTTATTTGCAGTAATTTACAGGTAGGCCAGGTAGGCTAGAGAAGCTTGTGAGTTTAATTATTTACAGTTATTACAAGTAATCCAGAGTAGGAGACTTGTGTGTTAATTACTTACAGTGGAATTGCAAGGTAGCCACAGTTAGGCTAGGCTTGTGCAATATTTACAACAGTTATAGTAGCTAGGACAGATTTGACCTAGTTATTATTTACAAGGAGTTCTAAAGCCAGGTTTAAGCTATAGCACACTAGTTAGGTTAGGATTTACCTTATCCAACCATCCATGCTAGACTGAGTAAGCTGGGCACAGAGAGGCCAAGCTGTTTATATACCTTATTTATTTACTGTTTCACAAGTTTAATCCGTGCAAGAGGGCTCATTGTTATGCGAAATAATCGTTATGCGAATGAATTTTCCCCATAAGAAATAATGGAAATAAAATTAATCCGTGCAAGACACCCAAAAGTATGAAAAAAAAAAAAATTTTTTTACCACATGAAATGTTAATTTTAATACACACAAACTGAAAAAGGCATGCACAATTACATGACACTTACTTTTATTGAAGATCTGGTGATGATTGATGGGATGGGAGGAGGGGAGAGAGAGTGTTAGTGTTTAGAAGGGGAATCCCCTTCCATTAAGACTTGAGGTGTCAAGTCCTTTTCTGGGGTTACTTCCCTTCTTCTTTTAATGCCACTAGGACCAGCTTCAGAGTCACTGGACTTCTTTCGCACAACATATCTGTCCATAGTGGCCTGTACCTCTCGTTCCTTTATGACTTCCCTAAAGTGTTTCACAACATTGTCAGTGTAATAGTCACCAGCACGGCTTGCAATAGCTGTGTGAGGGTGATTTTCATCCATGAAGGTTTGCACTTCAAGCCACTTTGCACAGATTTCCTTAATCTTTGTAGTAGGCAACTTCTTCAATTTCTCTCTCCCCTCCTCTGAACCAGTTTCCTCAGGTCTGGCCTCTTGCTCTTGAAGTTGATCTATCAGCTCATCAGTGGTTAGTTCTTCATTGTCCTCCTCCACCAACTCTTCCACATCCTCCCCACTAACCTCCAACCCCAAGGACTTTCCCAATGCCACAATGGATTCCTCAACTGGCATAGGATCCTCTCAGGGTTAGCCTCAAACCCTTCAAAATCCCTTTTGTCTACACATTCTGGCCACAGTTTCTTCCAAGCAGAGTTCAAGGTCCTCTTAGTCACTCCCTCCCAAGCCTTACCTATAAGGTTTACACAATTGAGGATATTAAAGTGATCTCTCCAAAACTCTCTTAGAGTCAGTTGAGTTTCTGAGGTCACTACAAAGCACCTTTCAAACAGAGCTTTTGTGTACAGTTTTTTGAAGTTTGCAATAACCTGCTGGTCCATGGGCTGCAGGAGAGGAGTGGTATTAGGAGGCAAAAACTTCACCTTAATGAAGCTCATGTCCCCATAAAGTCGCTCTGCCACGTCTGTAGGATGACCAGGGGCATTGTCTAACACCAGGAGGCACTTAAGTTCTAATTTCTTTTCAGTTAGGTAATCTTTCACATTGGGGGCAAATGCATGGTGTAACCAGTCATAGAAAAAGTCCCTAGTGACCCATGCCTTACTGTTTGCCCTCCACAGCACACACAAATTATCCTTGAGGACATTCTTTTGCCTGAACGCTCTGGGAGTTTCAGAGTGATACACTAATAAAGGCTTCACTTTGCAATCACCAGTAGCATTGGCACACATCAACAAAGTAAGCCTGTCTTTCATAGGCTTATGTCCTGGGAGTGCCTTTTCCTCCTGAGTAATGTAGGTCCTGCTTGGCATTTTCTTCCAAAACAGGCCTGTTTCATCACAATTAAACACTTGTTCAGGTTTCAGTCCTTCAGTTTCTATGTACTCCTTGAATTCCTGCACATATTTTTCAGCCGCTTTGTGGTCCGAACTGGCAGCCTCACCATGCCTTATCACACTATGTATGCCACTACGCTTCTTAAATCTCTCAAACCAACCTTTGCTGGCCTTAAATTCACTCACATCATCACTAGTTGCAGGCATTTTTTTAATTAAATCCTCATGCAACTTCCTAGCCTTTTCACTTATGATCGCTTGAGAGACGCTATCTCCTGCTAGCTGTTTTTCATTTATCCACACCAATAAGAGTCTCTCAACATCTTCCATCACTTGCGATCTTTGTTTCGAAAACACAGTTAAACCTTTGGCAAGAACAGCTTCCTTGATTGCCTTTCTGGTGCCCACAATAGTAGCGATGGTTGATTGGGGTTTCTTGTACAACCTGACCAGGTCGGCGATACGCACTCCACTTTCATACTTATCAATGATCTCTTTCTTCATCTCTATACTGGAATTCTCACCCTTATTGGTGTAGGGTTGGCACTAGAAGCTTTCTTGGGGCCCATGGTCACTTATTTTCCAGAAACAGCACCGAAAACACTGTAATAATACGAAATATTCCGATTGTATGCTTGGATGTTACCGCGGAGGCTGGCTGGTAAACAATGGCACGGGCGGCACATGTGAGGCTGGCTGAGGGCGCACATTGGACGCGTCTCGGACGAAAATCGGTGAGCGGGTTTTTAAGCGGTATGCGAGGCAAAATTTTTGCGATAAAAGTAAGCGGTATGCGGATTAATCGTTATGTGATGCCATCGTTATGCGGGGGTCCACTGTATATATATATATGTACCTTATTTTGGGGAATATATTATATTATATATATATATATATATATATATATATATATATATATACACAGTGGACCCCCGCATACCGTTGCATCACATACCGTACAATCCGCATACCGCTCGCTTTTATCGCAAAAATTTTGCCTCGCATACCGCTCAAAAACCCGCTCACCGCTGTTCGTCCGAGACGCGTCCAATGTGCGGCCTGAGCCACGCTCACATGTTCCGCCGGTGGCATTGTTTACCAGCCAGCCTCCGCGGTAACATCCAAGCATACAATCGGAACATTTCGTATTATTACAGTGTTTTTGGTGATTTTTTCTGGAAAATAAGTGACCATGGGCCCCAAGAAAGCTTCTAGTGCCAACCCTACAGCAATAAGGGTGAGAATTACTATAGAGATGAAGAAAAAGATCATTGATAAGTATGAAAGTGGAGTGCGTGTCTCCGAGCTGGCCAGGTTGTATAATAAACCCCAATCAACCATCGCTACTATTGGTGGTACAGCTGCTGCTGCTGCTGTACACCGTCAGCTGCTGCTGCACTGTCAGCTGCTGCTGCTGCTGTCAGCTGCTGCTGCTGCTGGAGCAGCGTCTGCTGCTGCTGGAGCAGCGTCTGCTGCTGCTGTAGCATCGTCTGCTGCTGCTGTAGCTCTGTCAGCTGCTGCTGCTGCTGTAGCATCGTCTGCTGCTGCTGTAGCATCGTCTGCTGCTGCTGTAGCATCGTCTGCTGCTGCTGCATCTTCTGCTGCTGCTGTAGCATCGTCTGCTCTGCTGTAGCTGCTGCTGCTGCTGTAGCATCGTCTGCTGCTGCTGTAGCTGTCTGCTGCTGCTGTAGCATCGTCTGCTGCTGCTGTAGCATCGTCTGTTGCTGCTGTACCATCGTCTGCTGCTGCTGCTGCTGTAGCATCGTCTGCTGCTGCTGTAGCTGCTGCTGCTGTAGCATCGTCTGCTGCTGCTGTACCACCGTCAGCTGCTGCTGCTGCTGTAGCACCGTTGTTGGTGTGGCTTATTGAGAATACCAAGAAACAATTAACCCCAGAGGATTTGCCACCCAGGATAACCCAAAAAAGTCAGTGTCATCGAAGACTGTCTAACTTATTTCCATTGGGGTCCTTAATCTTGTCTCCCAGGATGCAACCCACACCAGTCGACTAACACCCAGGTGAACAGGGAAAAATGCCTGGAACTAGTGCTCATATTGGTGAATTTAAAGCCAGCAAAGGTTGGTTTGAGAGATTTAAGAATCGTAGTGGCATACACAGTGTGATAAGGCCTGTTCTGGAAGAAAATGCCAAACAGGACCTACAGTACTCAGGAGGAAAAGGCACTCCCAGGACACAGTGTCTCATCAGTCATTGCTGCATCTTCAATAAAGGTAAGTGTCATTTATTCTTCATTTAGTAGAGTAGTACATGCACAATATATATTGTGCATGTACTACTCTACTATTGTGCATGTATCCTTCTCTTTGTGTGTAGGAAAATGTATATTTCATGTGGTAAAAATTTTTTTTTCATACTTTTGGGTGTCTTGCACGGATTAATTTGATTTCCATTATTTCTTATGGGGAAAATTCATTCGCATACCGATTATTTCGCATAACAATGAGCCCTCTTGCATGGATTAAAATCGTTATGCGGGGGGTATCTTTTGTAGATACTCGTTCAGATCTCCCTCAGTCAAGGCATGTGTTAGCCATTGCAGAGGAATTCGATCCTCCCAGAGATGATAACCATTCTGCATATGTAAACCTCACCCTCGCAGAATTGGGTTTAAATGTACATAGTCTGTATAACTAGTTGTCCGAGATAAAGGAAATTGTCAACTGTTTGTTATTAACTGATCAGTTTTCAGAATTTTTTTTTTTCGTGTTCACGTTCCCTCCGTATTCTGAGAATTTGACAGTAATGATCTGAGTGGGCACCAGATGCCTTTGCTGTTAATTTCACCTTATATATATATATTTATTTCCTCAGAATCCGTAGAGTGCATGAATACAGATCGATCGATCAATTCCATCCCATATTGTACAATGATTTGTTCTTATAGTTTGTAATGCATTACGTTAAAACTAATTACGTTAAGTGATTACGTTAACACCCATTACGTAAAACTCATTTTGTTAACATCCAGTATGATACCATACAGTGGACCCTCGCCTAACGCTATTAATCCATTCCTGAGAGCTCAATGTTAGGAGGCGAAATTATCGTTAGGCGAATTAGTTTTCCCCATAAGAAATAATGGAAATCAAATTAATCCGTGCAAGACACCCAAAAGTATGAAAAAAAAAAATTTTTTACCACATGAAATATTAATTTTAATACACACAAACTGAAGAAGACATGCACAGTTACATGACACTTACCTTTATTGAAGATCTGGTGATGATTGATGGGATGGGAGGAGGGGAGAGTGTGGATGGTCTTAGTGTTTAGAAGGGGAATCCCCTTCCATTAGGACTTGAGGTGTCAAGTCCTTTTCCGGGGTTACTTCCCTTCTTCTTTTAATGCCACTAGGACCAGCTTCAGAGTCCCTGGACTTCTGTCGCACAACATATCTGTCCATAGAGGCGTGTACCTTTCGTTCCTTTATGACTTTCCTAAAGTGTTTCACAACATTGTCAGTGTAATAGTCACCAGCACGGCTTGCAATAGCTATGTGAGGGCGATTGTCATCAAAAAAGGTTTGCACTTTAAGCCACATTGCACACATTTCCTTAATCTTTGAAGTAGGCAACTTCTTCAATTTCTCTCTCTCCCCTCCTCTGAAGCAGTTTCCTCAGGTTGTGGCCTCTTACTGTTGAAGATGCTCTAGCAGCTCATCAGTGGTTAGTTTGTCATTGTCCTCCTCCACCAACTCTTCCACATCATCCCCACTAACCTCCAACCCCAAGGACTTTCCCAATGCCACAATGGATTCCTCAACTGGCATAGTATTCACAGGGTTAGCCTCAAACCCCTCAAAATCCCTTTGGCCTACACATTCTGGTCACAGTTTCTTCCAAGCAGAGTTCAAGGTCCTCTTAGTCACTCCCTCCCAAGCCTTACCTATAAGGTTTACACAATTGAGGATATTAAAGTGATCTCTCCAAAACTCTCTTAGAGTCAATTGAGTTTCTGAGGTCACTACAAAGCACCTTTCAAACAGAGCTTTTGTGTACAGTTTTTTGAAGTTTGCAATAACCTGCTGGTCCATGGGCTGCAGGAGAGGAGTGGTATTAGGAGGCAAAAACTTGACCTTAATGAAGCTCATGTCCCCAGAAAGTCGCTCTGCCAAGTCTGTAGGATGACCAGGGGCATTGTCTAACACCAGGAGGCACTTAAGGTCTAATTTCTTTTCAGTTAGGTAATTTTTCACATTGGGGGCAAATGCATGGTGTAACCAGTCATAGAAAAAGTCCCTAGTGACCCATGCCTTACTGTTTGCCCTCCACAGCACACACAAATTAGCCTTGAGGATATTCTTTTGCCTGAACGCTCTGGGAGTTTCTGAGTGATACACTAATAAAGGCTTCACTTTGCAATCACCACTAGCATTGGCACACATGAGAAGAGTAAGCCTGTCTTTCATAGGCTTATGTCCTGGGAGTGCCTTTTCCTCCTGAGTAATGTAGGTCCTGCTTGGCATTTTCTTCCAAAACAGGCCTGTTTCATCACAATTAAACACTTGTTCAGGTTTCAGTCCTTCACTGTCTATGTACTCCTTGAATTCCTGCACATATTTTTCAGCTGCTTTGTGGTCCGAACTGGCAGCCTCACCATGCCTTATCACACTATGTATGCCACTACGCTTCTTAAATCTCTCAAACCAACCTTTGCTGGCCTTAAATTCACTCACATCATCACTAGTTGCAGGCATTTTTTTAATTAAATCCTCATGCAACTTCCTAGCCTTTTCACTTATGATCGCTTGAGAGATGTTATCTCCTGCTATCTGTTTTTCGTTTATCCACGCCAATAAGAGTCTCTCAACATCTTCTATCACTTGCGATCTCTGTTTCGAAAACAAAGTTGCACCTTTGGCAAGAACAGCTTCCTTGATTGCCGTTTTCTTGGACACAATAGTAGCGATGGTTGATTGGGGTTTACTATACAACCTGGCCAGCTCGGAGACACGTACTCCACTTTCATACTTAGCAATGATCTCTTTCTTCATCTCTATAGTAATTCTCACCCTTATTGTATTACCTGGAGTTTACCTGGAGAGAGTTTCGGGGGTCAACGCCCCCGCGGCCCGGTCTGTGACCAGGCCTCCTGGTGGATCAGCGCCTGATCAACCAGGCTGTTGCTGCTGGCTGCACGCAAACCAACGTACGAGCCACAGCCCGGCTGATCAGGAACTGACTTTAGGTGCTTGTCCAGTGCCAGCTTGAAGACTGCCAGGGGTCTGTTGGTAATCCCCCTTATGTGTGCTGGGAGGCAGTTGAACAGTCTCGGTCCCCTGACACTTATTGTATGGTCTCTTAACGTGCTAGTGACACCCCTGCTTTTCATTGGGGGGATGGTGCATCGTCTGCCAAGTCTTTTGCTTTCGTAGTGAGTGATTTTCGTGTGCAAGTTCGGTACTAGTCCCTCTAGGATTTTCCAGGTGTATATAATCATGTATCTCTCCCTCCTGCGTTCCAGGGAATACAGGTTTAGAAACCTCAAGCGCTCCCAGTAATTGAGGTGTTTTATCTCCGTTATGCGCGCCGTGAAAGTTCTCTGTACATTTTCTAGGTCGGCAATTTCACCTGCCTTGAAAGGTGCTGTTAGAGTGCAGCAATATTCCAGCCTAGATAGAACAAGTGACCTGAAGAGTGTCATCATGGGCTTGGCCTCCCTAGTTTTGAAGGTTCTCATTATCCATCCTGTCATTTTTCTAGCAGATGCGATTGATACAATGTTATGGTCCTTGAAGGTGAGATCCTCCGACATAATCACTCCCAGGTCTTTGACGTTGGTGTTTCGCTCTATTTTGTGGCCAGAATTTGTTTTGTACTCTGATGAAGATTTAATTTCCTCATGTTTACCATATCTGAGTAATTGAAATTTCTCATCGTTGAACTTCATATTGTTTTCTGCAGCCCACTGAAAGATTTGGTTGATGTCCGCCTGGAGCCTTGCAGTGTCTGCAATGGAAGACACTGTCATGCAGATTCGGGTGTCATCTGCAAAGGAAGACACGGTGCTGTGGCTGACATCCTTGTCTATGTCGGATATGAGGATGAGGAACAAGATGGGAGCTAGTACTGTGCCTTGTGGAACAGAGCTTTTCACCGTAGCTGCCTCGGACTTTACTCTGTTGACGACTACTCTCTGTGTTCTGTTAGTGAGGAAATTATAGATCCATCGACCGACTTTTCCTGTTATTCCTTTAGCGCGCATTTTGTGCGCTATTACGCCATGGTCACACTTGTCGAAGGCTTTTGCAAAGTCTGTATATATTACATCTGCATTCTTTTTGTCTTCTAGTGCATTTAGGACCTTGTCGTAGTGATCCAGTAGTTGAGACAGACAGGAGCGACCTGTTCTAAACCCATGTTGCCCTGGGTTGTGTAACTGATGGGTTTCTAGATGGGTGGTGATCTTGCTTCTTAGGACCCTTTCAAAGATTTTTATGATATGGGATGTTAGTGCTATTGGTCTGTAGTTCTTTGCTGTTGCTTTACTGCCCCCTTTGTGGAGTGGGGCTATGTCTGTTGTTTTTAGTAACTGAGGGACGACCCCCGTGTCCATGCTCCCTCTCCATAGGATGGAAAAGGCTCGTGATAGGGGCTTCTTGCAGTTCTTGATGAACACAGAGTTCCATGAGTCTGGCCCTGGGGCAGAGTGCATGGGCATGTCATTTATCGCCTGTTCGAAGTCATTTGGCGTCAGGATAACATCGGATAGGCTTGTGTTAATCAAATTTTGTGGCTCTCTCATAAAAAATTCATTTTGATCTTCGACTCTCAGTCTGGTTAGCGGCTTGCTAAAAACTGAGTCATATTGGGACTTGAGTAGCTCACTCATTTCCTTGCTGTCATCTGTGTAGGACCCATCTTGTTTAAGTAGGGGCCCAATACTGGACGTTGTTCTCGATTTTGATTTGGCATAGGAGAAGAAATACTTTGGGTTTCTTTCGATTTCATTTATGGCTTTTAGTTCTTCCCGCGATTCCTGACTCCTAAAGGATTCTTTTAGCTTAAGTTCGATGCTTGCTATTTCTCTGACCAGTGTCTCCCTGCGCATTTCAGATATATTGACCTCTTTTAGCCGCTCTGTTATTCTTTTCCGTCGCCTGTAAAGGGAGCGCCTGTCTCTTTCTATTTTACATCTACTCCTCCTTTTTCTTAGAGGAATAAGCCTTGTGCATACATCGAGTGCCACCGAGTTAATCTGTTCTAGGCATAAGTTTGGGTCTGTGTTGCTTAGTATATCTTCCCAGCTTATATCGGTTAGGACTTGGTTTACTTGGTCCCACTTTATGTTTTTGTTATTGAAGTTGAATTTGGTGAATGCTCCCTCGTGACTAGTCTCATTTTGTCGGTCTGGGGCTCCACGCATACATGTCTGAACCTCAATTATGTTGTGATCTGAGTATATTGTTTTTGATATGGTGACATTTCTTATCAGATCATCATTGTTAGTGAAGATGAGGTCTAGTGTATTCTCCAGTCTAGTAGGCTCTATTATTTGCTGGTTTAAATTGAATTTTGTGCAGAGATTTAAAAGCTCGTGTGAGTGTGAGTTTTCATCAGAGCTGCCTCCTGGTGTTATTACTGCAACAATATTATTTGCTATATTCCTCCATTTTAGGTGCCTTAAGTTGAAATCCCCCAGGAGCAAGATGTTGGGTGCAGGAGCTGGAAGATTTTCCAGACAGTGGTCAATTTTTAACAGCTGTTCCTGGAATTGCTGGGATGTTGCATCCGGAGGCTTGTAGACTACCACAATGACTAGGTTTTGGTTCTCGACCTTTACTGCTAAAACTTCCACTACGTCATTTGAGGCATTAAGCAGTTCTGTGCAAACAAGTGACTCTGCAATGTACAGGCCAACCCCCCCCTTTTGCCTGTTCACTCTGTCACATCTGTATAGGTTGTAACCTGGGATCCATATTTCGTTGTCCAAGTGATCCTTTATGTGGGTCTCAGTGAAAGCCGCGAACATTGCCTTTGCCTCTGCAAGCAGTCCACGGATGAAAGGTATTTTGTTGTTTGTTGCTGGCTTTAGACCCTGTATATTTGCAAAGAAGAATGTTATCGGACTGGTGGTATTGTTGGTACTGGGGGGGGATTTTTTTTCCGGCATTAGTATCTGTATCTGTTGGTTTGGAGTGGAGGCCATCGACTGTGGTTCCACTCCAGGAATGACTGGATTTGGTGTACGATTTCTGCCATTTCCTGCCAGTTTTTTTTCCTTCCTGGCACTAAAAAACCTCTCCCTCTTGAGTGGCTGTGGCTACCCAGGTTTTCCCATGGCCTGGATGTTTTGTATCTTTTTGTCCCCTTTAGATGGTATGCCTGGCAATTTAAGTTATAGCACAGTCTTTCCTGTACTGAAGAGGTACACATTTCAGGGTGAAAAAGCTTACAGGAAGGGAGTTTGCATTTTCCTGTTGTCATATGGGCATGACATTTTCTAGGGTGGTCATAGTTGCATGTCCCATCTGTTTTTCCAGATTTCCCATGCCAGCAGATACCAAGTGCATAGTATGTGCACAGGCTTGGTTTCCGTTTGCCTTGGGTTTCTGTGACTGTATTCCCTGTTGGTGCATGTTTCCCTGTCTTATTCCTATCCTCCCTAGCACCAACAATGGAGCTCCCACCAGTTGTTTTTGGTAATTTATCCTCACTATTGCTATTGGAGTCCTCTTGTTTGCTATTTCCTGCGGTATTTCTAGTTTGCAATATTGGTTTTATCTTATCTTTGACTACACTTGTTTCCCTACTATGGCTCCTGTCCATGTATTCCTTCCTGCGTATAATTCCCGACTACCTGGACAAAATCTCCAGCTTCACCATTACTGTCTCCCAGGACAGCATCTCCAGCTTCACCATTACTGTCTCCCAGGACAGCACTCCAGCTTCAGTCTCCCAGGACAGCACCTTTCACTGACTACTCAGGACATCACCTCCAGCCTTACAGTTTGTGACTACATGGCCAGTATCAAGGGCAGTACCATTCAGCCCAGACTTTTTATGTTCCCATCTGTTGTAGAAAGCTTCCAGGTTTTCTATGAAAGCAGCTTTGATGTTGTCCTCTTTTAATACCCTTGTGATTTTAGTCCACAGATTTTCCTCATTTGGGCATACCCAAAAACACTTCTCTGTTTTAATACTGCTTGTAGCTAGTTCTTGGATATCTGCACAAGGGGCGTGACACCAATTTCCACAAAAATGACAATTTATCCATGTGGAAGCCCGTTTGTTTGACTGACCACAGACTACACACAGCTTCATAATGATTTGAATGGTTGATTTACTGCAATTCTACTAGCAACCTCTTGAATATTCTATTAATAACCTTAAATGAAGCTCTAGCTATTTGTATTTCTGTTTCTAACTGTTTTTGTATATTGGACAGCTTACCGTCACGTTCCTGATTTTTAATGTTTGTGTTTATAAGGGCGCCTACAACCCCATCCGTTTACAGTCTGCTTTATTGTCCAACGAAACAGTTTGAAACCAGTCAAGGGTTCGGACCATCAAGGGTTCGGACCAGTCAAGGGTTCGGACCAGTCAAGGGTTCGGACCAGTCCCCGAGTAATATGTGATTTGACTGATACAAAAGTATAACTTGCGTGTTGAAGAGCCGGTGATATCTGGCAGCTCCTACAATGACGTACAGTCGACCTCTTTGTTTATCAATCGCTGTATCTGGCTTTTCTATTTTTGTTTTTTCCGTCTCCACCACAATAAATGCTATATTATCACTATAGTTGACTGGTGCAAATTTTGGAGGAAGGACGCTTTTTCTGTAGTAATAATTGCTTCTCGTTGTGTATATTGCGACCGCTGGTAACTACAGGTTATATGAAATTCACAGTAACGTCTCGTATTTCAAGAAAAAGAAACTAATGAAAGTCACTCCACTCCACTAAGTACCATTATAATACTGGTTAGTTGCTACTACAACACTGTATTCTGCTATTCACTGGTATCACTAGATTATATGCGAGTACACTAGCAGGCCAGGAAGATTATTAAAAACAGCTGACCTGTGGTAAGTTTCTGGCGACTTCTGGCACCTGCCTCTATAGGCTTATCACTTCATTTACAAATTCACCTGTTTTCAAATGACACTTTAGCCTTTATCATCAATATACTAGGGAGCCACTGTAGTATACACTATACACTATGTATACTCAATGCTTTCAGGGAGACTTTCTTTCCTCTGACACAAAGTTCAATTATTATTATTTTTTTCACACGGGAAACAGGCCTATGATTCCCCTCTGGCAGTAAACTCTGCTAGGTAATGCACACTAATTCTCCTTTTTTGACTCAGTATATAATGTTTTCCGCCCAAGATTGGTTCCAGGCGCTAGAGGGATGTATCGTATAGGATTGATGACACAAATTAAAGTTCTAGCACGTAAGAGCGACCGTGAAAACACCAGAAAACCGGGAGCACAACGAGGCATAAGTCTGTCTGACTTTTTTGGGTTACCTTAGGTTCTCCAAACATATGCTGCTAAGTATGATATTCTGTGCAACTTTATTTGTGTATACCTAAATAAACTTACTTACAATGCCACATGTGCTTGAGTAAGTTTATTCAGGTGTACACAAATACAGTTACATAGATTATCATACATAGCAGCATATGTATAAAATATCCTAGGATAACCCAAAAAAGTCAGGATGACTTATTTCCATAGGGATCCCTGTATCTGTACCATATGGTATCCTGTACCATATGGTATCCTGTACCATAGGGTACCCTGTACCATATTGTACCCTGCACCATATGGTACCCTGCACTATATGGTACCCTGTACCATATGGTACGCAGTTATTGTGTTGAATACAATGAGTGTACACTTATACAATATACATTATATTGGTCTCACAGGCCACAAATGTTATTAGAAAAAGAAAAAAATTAGAAAAGAAAAGAAAGTATAAAAAACGTAAAATAAAAAAAATGCGATTTTGCGGAAGTTGCTGATGTTGCCGCCACTCGGTCATTTTTGAGTCAACTTCCCACTGCTGTATCTCGGTAAGTACTGATGAGATTTTTTTTTGTTTGTTTTATTACCTTCACAAAAATATTATCTTTAATTCTGTAAGAATTTTTTTTTTTTTTTTTTTTTCCAAAATTTCTTGGACACTGGGGCACCCCTTCAGATTTTGGCCTTGGACCCTGAAAGGGTTTAGTACTATGTCATGAGTGTTGCTGTGTTGTTGTTGTTGGGTGTAACAGCCACTGAGAGCATAAGCCTTACATAGTGGTGGTGAAGGCTGCATTAGAGGCAGTAGAGGCTAGAGATGGCGGTGTTGTCAGTCACCCTATATAACTCCAACAACATTGGAGGAGTTAGGTTCATGCTGTCCTTTTTCTATCAATTAATCACTTAACTTACTTGCTACACTGCTAATGCTACACTTTATCGCTGGCTGGCGCTATAGCCTTTATCATCTTGTGCTGCTTTGGTATCGTATATATCATAGAATTGCTGAAGAAGGCGCATGCTTCTCTCTCTCTTCCTCATCCACTTTGGTACTCTGCTATGAGTTCTTTCTTGAATTCTATACTTTTTCTCACCATCTTTACCAAAGGGTTGGCACTAGTACAATATTTTACAATATTTTCATGTGGTTTCTGATTGTTCATGGTTCAATAGGTTAAGGAAGCAGTATTGTATTATATTTCCCTACAATATATTGGGGCACAAAACATTCGTGATTTTTCAACATTTGCGAGGTTCTTGATCCCCTAACCCTCGCAAATGTTGAGGGAGACCTGTATAATAATAATAATGTTTCCTTGAAGCATAGTGTAAGACAAAGAGTCACTCCACACCGCTGACACAGTGCAGCAGTCATGACATTTGATGAGCCTTGTCTTTATTTGCTTTCACAGTTACACATAAACATTTTTGTCTGTCTATCTGTCTGTCTGTCTTGCTTTGTCTGTCTAGCTCTCTGTCTATCTGTCAAGCTCTCTCTTTATCTCTGTCTCTGCTTATCTGTCCGTTTCTGCTTCTCTCTGTCACTCTCTGCTTGTTTCTCTCTGTCTCAGAGAGTGGCACTTGTGAACCAACAGGTATTATACATGACGCAGGCTGATTCCTGAGCAAGTGTAAATACATATTGCTTGCCAGTCATGCCTTACTACGCATTGTATCTACAAGCACAGTATAGCACTTTGTCTGAATTTTTTGGGTTGTCCTAGGTAGTTTATGCTATGTATAATTGTATTTATGTGTACCTGTGAGACAGAGACAGAGACAGAGGTAGACAGAGACAGATATAGATACAGACAGATGGAGGTAGAAATAGCCGGCCAGCTGTGTTGTTCACACAAACCCATGCTGTCTTCCCCACCACATATGCTCCCCTCCCCTCTACCCACACTGTCTTCCCCACCACCCACACACAAATAAGTCACTTTGTCTGAATTTTTTGGGTTATCCTAGGTAATCTACACATATGTTGCTATGTTTACACAAACCCACATTGCCCTCCCCACTACCCACACTACCTTCCCTACCACCCACACTGTCTTCCCCACCAACTATGCTGTCTTCCCCACCACCCACATGCAAATAAGTCACATTATCTGACTTTTTTGATGGAAGGTTGATAATTGTGTGGGTTTTCATCACTATTTCTGGTATCCTGGTCATTACTTTCTGTCACAAACTCCTCAAAGCCATTAGATTCATCTTCCTTGACACTTCAATCTGTGTTAGAACTATCACATCCAATTCGCCGGAGAGTGAGGTATTCCTTACTGCTTGACTTGGTGACCAAGGTGCACTGAATTACCGCTCCCACAATGCAGTGCAGGTGCCTATAAGTTACTAAAACTTGTACAGAGAAGAAGAAAAATGATTGGCTTTATAAAACTGGGATGCTTGAATGTGCGTGGATGTAGTGCGGATGACAAGAAACAGATGATTGCTGATGTTATGAATGAAAAGAAGTTGGATGTCCTGGCCCTAAGCGAAACAAAGCTGAAGGGGGTAGGGGAGTTTCGGTGGGGGGAAATAAATGGGATTAAATCTGGAGTATCTGAGAGAGTTAGAGCAAAGGAAGGGGTAGCAGTAATGTTGAAGGATCAGTTATGGAAGGAGAAAAGAGAATATGAATGTGTAAATTCAAGAATTATGTGGATTAAAGTAAAGGTTGGATGCGAAAAGTGGGTCATAATAAGCGTGTATGCACCTGGAGAAGAGAGGAATGTAGAGGAGAGAGAGAGATTTTGGGAGATGTTAAGTGAATGTATAGGAGCCTTTGAACCAAGTGAGAGAGTAATTGTGGTAGGGGACCTGAATGCTAAAGTAGGAGAAACTTTTAGAGAGGGTGTGGTAGGTAAGTTTGGGGTGCCAGGTGTAAATGATAATGGGAGCCCTTTGATTGAACTTTGTATAGAAAGGGGTTTAGTTATAGGTAATACATATTTTAAGAAAAAGAGGATAAATAAGTATACAAGATATGATGTAGGGCGAAATGACAGTAGTTTGTTGGATTATGTATTGGTAGATAAAAGACTGTTGAGTAGACTTCAGGATGTACATGTTTATAGAGGGGCCACAGATATATCAGATCACTTTCTAGTTGTAGCTACACTGAGAGTAAAAGGTAGATGGGATACAAGGAGAATAGAAGCATCAGGGAAGAGAGAGGTGAAGGTTTATAAACTAAAAGAGGAGGCAGTTAGGGTAAGATATAAACAGCTATTGGAGGATAGATGGGCTAATGAGAGCATAGGCAATGGGGTCGAAGAGGTATGGGGTAGGTTTAAAAATGTAGTGTTAGAGTGTTCAGCAGAAGTTTGTGGTTACAGGAAAGTGGGTGCGGGAGGGAAGAGGAGCGATTGGTGGAATGATGATGTAAAGAGAGTAGTAAGGGAGAAAAAGTTAGCATATGAGAAGTTTTTACAAAGTAGAAGTGATGCAAGGAGGGAAGAGTATATGGAGAAAAAGAGAGAGGTTAAGAGAGTGGTGAAGCAATGTAAAAAGAGAGCAAATGAGAGAGTGGGTGAGATGTTATCAACAAATTTTGTTGAAAATAAGAAAAAGTTTTGGAGTGAGATTAACAAGTTAAGGAAGCCTAGAGAACAAATGGATTTGTCAGTTAAAAATAGGAGAGGAGAGTTATTAAATGGAGAGTTAGAGGTATTGGGAAGATGGAGGGAATATTTTGAGGAATTGTTAAATGTTGATGAAGATAGGGAAGCTGTGATTTCGTGTATAGGGCAAGGAGGAATAACATCTTGTAGGAGTGAGGAAGAGCCAGTTGTGAGTGTGGGGGAAGTTCGTGAGGCAGTAGGTAAAATGAAAGGGGGTAAGGCAGCCGGGATTGATGGGATAAAGATAGAAATGTTAAAAGCAGGTGGGGATATAGTTTTGGAGTGGTTGGTGCAATTATTTAATAAATGTATGGAAGAGGGTAAGGTACCTAGGGATTGGCAGAGAGCATGCATAGTTCCTTTGTATAAAGGCAAAGGGGACAAAAGAGAGTGCAAAAATTATAGGGGGATAAGTCTGTTGAGTATACCTGGTAAAGTGTATGGTAGAGTTATTATTGAAAGAATTAAGAGTAAGACGGAGAATAGGATAGCAGATGAACAAGGAGGCTTTAGGAAAGGTAGGGGGTGTGTGGACCAGGTGTTTACAGTGAAACATATAAGTGAACAGTATTTAGATAAGGCTAAAGAGGTCTTTGTGGCATTTATGGATTTGGAAAAGGCGTATGACAGGGTGGATAGGGGGGCAATGTGGCAGATGTTGCAGGTGTATGGTGTAGGAGGTAGGTTACTGAAAGCAGTGAAGAGTTTTTACGAGGATAGTGAGGCTCAAGTTAGAGTATGTAGGAAAGAGGGAAATTATTTCCCAGTAAAAGTAGGCCTTAGACAAGGATGTGTGATGTCACCGTGGTTGTTTAATATATTTATAGATGGGGTTGTAAGAGAAGTAAATGCGAGGGTCTTGGCAAGAGGCGTGGAGTTAAAAGATAAAGAATCACACATAAAGTGGGAGTTGTCACAGTTGCTCTTTGCTGATGACACTGTGCTCTTGGGAGATTCTGAAGAGAAGTTGCAGAGATTGGTGGATGAATTTGGTAGGGTGTGCAAAAGAAGAAAATTAAAAGTGAATACAGGAAAGAGTAAGGTTATGAGGATAACAAAAAGATTAGGTGATGAAAGATTGGATATCAGATTGGAGGGAGAGAGTATGGAGGAGGTGAATGTATTCAGATATTTGGGAGTGGACGTGTCAGCGGATGGGTCTATGAAAGATGAGGTGAATCATAGAATTGATGAGGGGAAAAGGGTGAGTGGTGCACTTAGGAGTCTGTGGAGACAAAGAACTTTGTCCTTGGAGGCAAAGAGGGGAATGTATGAGAGTATAGTTTTACCAACGCTCTTATATGGGTGTGAAGCATGGGTGATGAATGTTGCAGCGAGGAGAAGGCTGGAGGCAGTGGAGATGTCATGTCTGAGGGCAATGTGTGGTGTGAATATAATGCAGAGAATTCGTAGTTTGGAAGTTAGGAGGAGGTGCGGGATTACCAAAACTGTTGTCCAGAGGGCTGAGGAAGGGTTGTTGAGGTGGTTCGGACATGTAGAGAGAATGGAGCGAAACAGAGTGACTTCAAGAGTGTATCAGTCTGTAGTGGAAGGAAGGCGGGGTAGGGGTCGGCCTAGGAAAGGTTGGAGGGAGGGGGTAAAGGAGGTTTTGTGTGCGAGGGGCTTGGACTTCCAGCAGGCATGCATGAGCGTGTTTGATAGGAGTGAATGGAGACAAATGGTTTTTAATACTTGACGTGCTGTTGGAGTGTGAGCAAAGTAACATTTATGAAGGGGTTCAGGGAAACCGGCAGGCCGGACTTGAGTCCTGGAGATGGGAAGTACAGTGCCTGCACTCTGAAGGAGGGGTGTTAATGTTGCAGTTTAAAAACTGTAGTGTAAAGCACCCTTCTGGCAAGACAGTGATGGAGTGAATGATGGTGAAAGTTTTTCTTTTTCGGGCCACCCTGCCTTGGTGGGAATCGGCCAGTGTGATAATAAAAAACAAAAATAAAATAAGTCACTGGACCCCCGTCGCACAAAATAACTGTCAAGAGTGCTCTGGCGCCTCTTAACCCTTTCAGGGTCCCCAGGCCCTCTCTGAGACTTGTTCTTAGGGTCCCCAAATTTTAAAAAAATATTTTTTCTTATGAAAAGATAGAGAATCTTTTCCCCATCATAATGACACCAAAAGTATGAAATTTGATGGAAAACTTAACGGAATTATGAGAAGCTAGCGGTCTCGACAATGATTACACATCAGCGATTTTGCCCACTTTGATCTCTATTTTCGGCCAATTCCCGTGTACTAGTCGACAGAAATCATAACCATTTCGCTAGAACTTAATTTTTTCTATTAAATGAGTACATGAAACCACCCATTTACTGATTTCAACTACCCAATAAAGTGGTCAGAATTTAGCAATTTTGCCAATTTCACACAAATTTCAAGAGATGCCAATTTCCGAATAGGGTCCAGAATAAACAAGAAAAACATTCCTGGCACTAAAATAACAAGTTCTCTGTTCATTAGTCACATCCCCAGGCCCCTCTTATATTTCTTTGGCTTTCCATTTTGAATTTTTATTCTTACAAAAAATAGAAGATTTACTGTTAGGCAAACTACTGCATTAGTGTAGAAATGGTATAAATAATATCAGCGCACTTATGAAAGAATATTAGCCTCACCAGTTGACATGTATTGGACTCTTGGCATGATTTGTTTACTTTTGAACTTTGGTAAAAATCGAACATTTCTGCTACTTTGAGCTCAATTTCAAGGTACTTTTCATTGTAAAACCAGTCAAAATCATCACAATTTCTGTAATATGTCTTCCATTCTATAAAATGAGACCAGGAAAACTAGAATACAACAATAAATACCATATGAAAATACAGTGCAAAGTTGCTGTTTTAATCCAAAAACTCAAAGTTTTTTTTTTCTTATTATGCACTGTATGCTGTAGGATTTTTTTTATACTGCACACACTGACCACATAGACCCATTCTTTCATATGAAGGCCTACCAGCTTTCTCTCACTAGATTTGAGGGAGCTAGAATTTAGGAGTATAGTACTTCAAAAACCCTAAGGTGTAAGCCGTACTAGTACGGCCGAAACACCCTGAAAGGGTTAAGATTTCCCTAAAACAGGCCTGTTTCGTCACAGTTGAACACTTGTTGGGGTTTGAATTTTTCAGTCTCTACGTATTCCTTAAATTCATGTGCAAAATTTTCAGCCACCTGTTTGTCTGAACTGGCTACCTCACCATGCCTTACAGCACTGTGTATGACACTATGCTTCTTAAATCTGTCAAACCAGCCTCTGCTGGCCTTAAATTCGCTAAAATCAGCACAGGTTCCAGGCATTTTCTTCATAAGATTGGCAGGCAACTGCAGATGATTGACTCTGAAACTCTATCACCTGCTGTCTGTTTATTGTTGATCCACACCACCAACAACTTTTCAACCTCTTCGACTGTTTGTGATCTTTTTTTGGCTAACATGTCAACACCTTTCACAACATCAGCTTCCTTGAGTTCTTTTCTCTTCGCCAGAATAGAAGTGACAGTTGATTTGTTTTTGCCTTTCATCCTGGAAATCTCCCCCACACGAACGCCACTCTCGTATTTTTCTACTATCTCCTTCACTGCTATGGTGTTCCTCACTTTCTTAACCACAGGGTCCATGGTGGCTTATTGCACAGTCACAATTAACCCTTAAACAGTCCAAACGTATATATACGTTCTCTTGCCAAGTGTCCTGAATATTTTGAAAAATAAAATAGTTTTTTTCCATTGAAATGCAGAGAAAGTTTTTTTTTAAGTGTAATAGGATTAAAATAAAAAAAAACAGGTTTTTTTTTTTTTATTATCACACTGGCCGATTCCCACCAAGGCAGGGTGGCCCGAAAAAGAAAAACTTTCACCATCATTCACTCCATCACTGTCTTGCCAGAAGGGTGCTTTACACTACAGTTTTTAAACTGCAACATTAACACCCCTCCTTCAGAGTGCAGGCACTGTACTTCCCATCTCCAGGACTCAAGTCCGGCCTGCCGGTTTCCCTGAACCCCTTCATAAATGTTACTTTGCTCACACTCCAACAGCACGTCAAGTATTAAAAACCATTTGTCTCCATTCACTCCTATCAAACACGCTCACGCATGCCTGCTGGAAGTCCAAGCCCCTCGCACACAAAACCTCCTTTACCCCCTCCCTCCAACCTTTCCTAGGCCGACCCCTACCCCGCCTTCCTTCCACTACAGACTGATACACTCTTGAAGTTATTCTGTTTCGCTCCATTCTCTCCACATGTCCGAACCACCTCAACAACCCTTCCTCAGCCCTCTGGACAACAGTTTTGGTAATCCCGCACCTCCTCCTAACTTCCAAACTACGAATTCTCTGCATTATATTCACACCACACATTGCTCTCAGACATGACATCTCCACTGCCTCCAGCCTTCTCCTCGCTGCAACATTCATCACCCATGCTTCACACCCATATAAGAGCGTTGGTAAAACTATACTCTCATACATTCCCCTCTTTGCCTCCAAGGACAAAGTTCTTTGTCTCCACAGACTCCTAAGTGCACCACTCACCCTTTTCCCCTCATCAATTCTATGATTCACCTCATCTTTCATAGACCCATCCGCTGACACGTCCACTCCCAAATATCTGAATACATTCACCTCCTCCATACTCTCTCCCTCCAATCTGATATCCAATCTTTCATCACCTAATCTTTTTGTTATCCTCATAACCTTACTCTTTCCTGTATTCACTTTCAATTTTCTTCTTTTGCACACCCTACCAAATTCATCCACCAATCTCTGCAACTTCTCTTCAGAATCTCCCAAGAGCACAGTGTCATCAGCAAAGAGCAACTGTGACAACTCCCACTTTATGTGTGATTCTTTATCTTTTAACTCCACGCCTCTTGCCAAGACCCTCGCATTTACTTCTCTTACAACCCCATCTATAAATATATTAAACAACCACGGTGACATCACACATCCTTGTCTAAGGCCTACTTTTACTGGGAAATAATTTCCCTCTTTCCTACATACTCTAACTTGAGCCTCACTATCCTCGTAAAAACTCTTCACTGCTTTCAGTAACCTACCTCCTACACCATACACCTGCAACATCTGCCACATTGCCCCCCTATCCACCCTGTCATACGCCTTTTCCAAATCCATAAATGCCACAAAGACCTCTTTAGCCTTATCTAAATACTGTTCACTTATATGTTTCACTGTAAACACCTGGTCCACACACCCCCTACCTTTCCTAAAGCCTCCTTGTTCATCTGCTATCCTATTCTCCGTCTTACTCTTAATTCTTTCAATAATAACTCTACCATACACTTTGCCAGGTATACTCAACAGACTTATCCCCCTATAATTTTTGCACTCTCTTTTATCCCCTTTGCCTTTATACAAAGGAACTATGCATGCTCTCTGCCAATCCCTAGGTACCTTACCCTCTTCCATACATTTATTAAATAATTGCACCAACCACTCCAAAACTATATCCCCACCTGCTTTTAACATTTCTATCTTTATCCCATCAATCCCGGCTGCCTTACCCCCTTTCATTTTACCTACTGCCTCACGAACTTCCCCCACACTCACAACTGGCTCTTCCTCACTCCTACAAGATGTTGTTCCTCCTTGCCCTATACACGAAATCACAGCTTCCCTATCTTCATCAACATTTAACAATTCCTCAAAATATTCCCTCCATCTTCCCAATACCTCTAACTCTCCATTTAATAACTCTCCTCTCCTATTTTTAACTGACAAATCCATTTGTTCTCTAGGCTTTCTTAACTTGTTAATCTCACTCCAAAACTTTTTCTTATTTTCAACAAAATTTGTTGATAACATCTCACCCACTCTCTCATTTGCTCTCTTTTTACATTGCTTCACCACTCTCTTAACCTCTCTCTTTTTCTCCATATACTCTTCCCTCCTTGCATCACTTCTACTTTGTAAAAACTTCTCATATGCTAACTTTTTCTCCCTTACTACTCTCTTCACATCATCATTCCACCAATCGCTCCTCTTCCCTCCCGCACCCACTTTCCTGTAACCACAAACTTCTGCTGAACACTCTAACACTACATTTTTAAACCTACCCCATACCTCTTCGACCCCATTGCCTATGCTCTCATTAGCCCATCTATCCTCCAATAGCTGTTTATATCTTACCCTAACTGCCTCCTCTTTTAGTTTATAAACCTTCACCTCTCTCTTCCCTGATGCTTCTATTCTCCTTGTATCCCATCTACCTTTTACTCTCAGTGTAGCTACAACTAGAAAGTGATCTGATATATCTGTGGCCCCTCTATAAACATGTACATCCTGAAGTCTACTCAACAGTCTTTTATCTACCAATACATAATCCAACAAACTACTGTCATATGTAAAAAAAAAAAAAATCTACATTTTTTTACATACTTTCAGATGTTGAAAAAATGTATATTTACGTTTGGACCATTTAAGGGTTAATATGGTGCACACCGAGTGTTAAGACCCATTCTTTGCCGTCCAGGCATCTCAGGCCAATCGTGCCAAATTTGGAGGCAGGAAAATTAAAATGTATAAATAGGTTTGGGGCGCTACGTATAAGAACGTATATATATGTTTGGACCATTTAGGGGTTAATGAAGAAGAATGGCTGGCTGGCTGGCTGTAAATTACCTAGGATAACCCAAAAAATCCAGACAAAGTGCTATACTATGATTGTAGATATAAGGCATGATAAGCATGACTGGAAAGTATTACAGTAGGGCCCCACTTATACGGCGGGTTAGGTTCCAGGCTGTCGCCGGAAAGCAGACATCGCCGGAAGGCAGAACTCCATTTTTTCCATTTATAAATGCATATAAATGCCAGACAACAAGTTTACACTAAATTATATTAAGTTAGTAATAGAACTAGGCATTAAAAACACATAAAAGTAAAATACAGTCACAGTAAATTCATTACTTATCTTAAAGTATTTGTAATCTTAATGTAGGGAGAGAGGTGAGTAGTACTTATTTGTAGGAAGTCAGGTGCAGGTAGCCCAGGTGTAGGTAGCACTGGCTCCCCGTCTCATACTTAATATACGATATTTAAAACATCCCAGAGAGGTAAAATGCACATACAGTACACTCATTATTTACCTTAAAATATGTGTAGTCTTAATATAGGAAGAGAGGTGAGTAGTATTTATTTGTATAAAGTCAGTGTAGGTAGCCGGTAGGTGTAGCCTGGGCTACACCTACCGGCTACCTACACTGTGGCCCAGAGCCATATTATTAACATCGACATGCCTTGTTCACTGAATTTAATCATTTCTAACAACTACCTTTAGATGCCATCATAAACGAAGGTAGAAGTAATGAATAATTCATGCCGAAAATTGTAAACAAAAGCGGAGTGGGGGAGTGGCTGGGCCAAACGCAGATTCATACACGTTTTCTCTGATGGCTGAGCAGAGAAAACGTAATGTTGTCCCTCCACCCGGCTCCACAAGTATTATTATCAGAGCATATAAAATATGCAATAAATGCCAGACAACAAGTTTACACTAACTTATATTAAGTTAGCAATAGAAATAGGCATTAAAAACACAATAAAAGGTAAGATACACACAGAGTACACTTATTACTTACCTTAAAATATTAATATTAATGTGTGAGAGGTGAGTGGCAGGGTGTTTATTGAATAAAATCAGAATGGCACACCATCATCCTCTAACTTGGCACTTAAAGCAAGAGGCTTACGACTTCTCTTTTTATTACAGCTAACCTTAGACGCCATCGTCAATGAGAGCCCACTAGTTAATGAAAGAGTAAACGAGAGAGAGAACGAGATACAGAGTTGAGACAATGTAAGAACACAAACTGATCAGGTAGTGGACGATCATTGGTCAGGCGAAATAAATGCGTATTAACCCTTTGACTGTCGAAACCCCCAATCCTGAGGTGTCTCCTGGTGTCGCAAAATTTAAAAAAAAAAAAAAAAATTATTTTTTCTTATGAAATGATAGAGAATCTTTTCCCGATTGTAATGACACCAAAAAAAACGAAATTTGATGGAAAACTGACGGAATTATGCTCTCGCGAAGTTAGCGACCTCGGCGCTGTTTACAAATCGGCGATTTCGCCCACTTTGAGCCCTATTTTCGGCTAATTCCATTGTTCCAGTCGCCCAAACTCATAGCTATTTCTTTAGAACTCCATTTTTTCTATCGATTGAGTACAAGAAACTGCCCATTTACCGATTTCAACTACCCAATAATGTGGTCAGAAATTTGCAATTTGGCCAATTTCACGAAAACTAAAAAATATGACAATTTCAAAATAAGGTCCAGAATGAACAATGCAGACATTCCTGGCTCTAAAATAACATTTTCTTTGTTCATCAGTCATGTCTCCAGGCCCCTCTGATATTACTCTTGCTTTCTATTTTGAATTTTTATTCAAACAAAAAATAGAAGACTTACTATTATGCAGACTACTGCAATACTGTAATAATTGTATAAATAACATCAACCCATTCATGACTGCATATTAGAATGGCTAGTTGGACATTTATTGGACAATGGCATCATTTGTTTACTTTTGAACATTGGCAAAAATCAAACATTTCCCCTACTTTGAGCTCCATTTCTAGGTTCTTTTTATAGTAAAATCAATCAAAATCACCTCTATTTCTATAATATGTTTTCCATTCTATCAAATGAGACCAAGAAAACGAGAATACAACCATAAATACTATACGAAAATAGACCACAAAGTCGGCATTTTAATTAAAAAAAACGGTCGGAGTTTTTTTTTTCTCATTATGCACTGCGTGCTCCAGGATTTTTTTTATATGGTGCACACTGACCACACAGACCCATTCTCTCACATGTGGGCCTACCAGCTTTCTCCTGCTTGATTTGAAGCCGCTAGAATTTATGAGTATATATACGTCAAACACGGTACCTCGTAAGACGTATATATACGGCCGCGACAGTCAAAGGGTTAATATGTGTCTACTTTTAGTTCATTCACGTCCATTTTTGTAAGAGTTTGTAAAACATTTACCTCAATATTTTTTTATTATAATAATAATTACCTCACAATACAAATACTCTTACATTGTGTACAAGTTGTACAAGTTAGTTCAGAATAAACAAACAGCAACACACCATTTTTAGAGTGAATGAAGATAATAATATAATAATAATAGACCCCCAAACATACACGTACAAACGCATTTATATAAATACACTTACATAATTGGTCACATTAGGAGGTGATCGTTAAGCGGGGGTCCATTGTATTAATATTAATAATAATAATAATATTATTATTATTAATATTAATAATAATGATTATTATTATTATTAATTATAAAAAGCACTAAACCCACAAGGGTCATGAATTGCTATACATAGAGTAAAGGCATACGAAAAGAATATTTTTCTACAGTTACCCCCCAGTGTTTGACTAGAGAAAATGTAATTCTTCCGACACTACCTACACAGCTGGTTTGTAAATAAAAATCATATTTACATCAGTTTTTATTCTGAGTGTATGTATCATGTTTATATGCTATGTAATGGGTTTCATATATAATTTTGAGGAAAATATCATAGATGGATTAATGAAAATGCCTATATTGATGTGAAATAAGACATTTAGTGTGCCCAAGCCAAGAATTTAAAAAAAAAAAATTGTTATTTTTTCTTATGAAATCGTAGAGAATCTTTTTGTGAAGGTAATAAAACAAAAAGTACGAAATTTGGTGGAAAATTTACGAAATTATGCTCTCGCGAATTTTGATGTGTCAGCGATGTTTACGAATCGGCGATTTTGCCGACTTTGACTCCCATTTTAGGCCAATTACATTATTCCAATCAACCAAATTCTTAGCTATTTCACTAGTATTACTTCTATTCTATCGATTGAGCACAAGAAATCGCCAAGTCAACTGTTTCAACTACAAAATAAAGTGATCGGAAATTGTTAATTTGGCCAATTTAACACAAAGTTCAAAATATTCCATTTCAAAATAGGGTCCAGAATAAACAATGTAGGCATTCCTGGCACTAAACTAACATTTCCTCTGTTCATTAGTTATGTTTTGAGGCTTTACAAATAAATTCCATTTGATTTTTTATTCACATAATGAATTTTTATTCACACCAAAAAATAGAAGATTTACTGTTATGCAATACTGTAATAATTGTATAAATATCATCACCATATTTGTGAATGCATATTAGACCCACCAGCTGGCGTGTGTTAGACGTGTGAGGTCGTTTGTTTACTCTTGAATATCAGCAAAAATTTAACATTTCTGCTACTTTGAGCTCAGTTTCAAGCCATTTCCAGTGCTAAAACCAATCAAAATCATCTCTATTTCTATAATATGTCTTCCATTCTATCAAATGAGACCAAGAAATCGCAAATAGAACTATAAAAAACATACGAAAAAACATTGCAAAGTCGCTGTTTTAATCGAAAAATCATGATTTCAGTTTTTTTCTCTCATTATACACAACGTGCTGCAGGATCTATTTTATGTGGTGCACACATACCACATAGATGTATTCTCTCATATCTAGGCCCAAATGTACCACTCACAATTTATCAGAGTGAGCTGAGCTCATGACGTAGATCTACGGTTCGGACCCTGAACGTAAAGCCGTAGATCTACGGGACGGACCCTGAAAGGGTTAACCACCAACTCTTTCACATCCCGTCACTCACCTCCAACCCCATGGACTTGCCCAATGCCACAACACCTTCCACAATAGGCAGAGGGTCGGCAGAGACAGGGTCTGCCTCAAACCCTTCAAAATCCCTCTGGATAGTGTTCCTCACTTTAAGACAGGCTCTCTGACCAGTATGTATACCTAAATAATGTATAACAGAGCTGATTTCCTCAATTTTGTTTATTACAGTACAATGCTGTAGAAACATTTAAAAATATACCAGAAATGTTATAAATGGTGCAAAGGTGACATTAAAACAATATCAAAGATGGTTGACACAAACCCACTACCATTATAGTATGCTCCTCATTTAGCGACGAATTCGTTTACCGACGTGGTCTTAGCAACAGAACTCCATCGTTAAGTGAGGAGAGGCTGTACAAGCAAATTGGGTTATAAGCTCAGCCACGGAACGAATTAAACTCTTAAGTACAGGTGCCATCCGACTTACGACCGAGCTTGGTTCCGACCAACTGGTCGTAAGTCAAAATGGACGTATGTTGAACCTTTGAAAATTGCCGACATACTGGGTAGGGCATAATGTCAAACCTTTGCTATGTAAACTACCTACATAGTACTGTAATGTAATGTACAATCATTATTTCATTTGTTTTACCATAATTTACTTCTATTGATATACTATTTTAATCATTTATGTACTGTATATTATGTATACATGGCAGTGAGCTGTATTGTAAATTTTACATCTCATACAGTATCACATGTTACTGTTACCTTTAAGTATTGTCGACACAGTGAAATGGGAGAATACCACTGGTAGTGTCATTGTGCCAGAATGTACTATAACCTATACCCTAAGTAAAGAGAAAACAACTCTGCAACGTGTGTAATACGTATTTGGCTGGCTGGCTGGCTAGCAGGCCAGCTGGGTGGTTGCCTGACTGACTGATTTTGGATATATATATATATATATATATATATATATATATATATATATATATATATATATATATATATATTTTTTTTTTTTTTTTATTATCACACTGGCCGATTCCCACCAAGGCAGGGTGGCCCGAAAAAGAAAAACTTTCACCATCATTCACTCCATCACTGTCTTGCCAGAAGGGTGCTTTACACTACAGTTTTTAAACTGCAACATTAACACCCCTCCTTCAGAGTGCAGGCACTGTACTTCCCATCTCCAGGACTCAAGTCCGGCCTGCCGGTTTCCCTGAATCCCTTCATAAATGTTACTTTGCTCACACTCCAACAGCACGTCAAGTATTAAAAACCATTTGTCTCCATTCACTCCTATCAAACACGCTCACGCATGCCTGCTGGAAGTCCAATCCCCTCGCACACAAAACCTCCTTTACCCCCTCCCTCCAACCCTTCCTAGGCCGACCCCTACCCCGCCTTCCTTCCACTACAGACTGATACACTCTTGAAGTTATTCTGTTTCGCTCCATTCTCTTTTTACACAGGGTTTGACAAGGTTAAGGATCCCTAGCTTTATTGACAGCTATTTACAGGTTAAGGATTCCTAACTTTATTGGCAAGCTAAGAGCTGTTACCTACATCAGCTCATTTGAAAGCATTTTTATTGTTATGAGACATACAAGTAGGGAACAGGATGAAGTTGGAGCCATCTGTGGGCCAGCATTTTCATTTGATCAACTGACTTTATCTCGTTGACATCATTATGCTGTACGAATGTGTTCCATACTCGAGTCATCCTGGGTATATATGATCTCAGATGGAGTGATGTTCTGGAGAAGGGTACAGCCAGAGTGAAGTTGCTGCTTTCTGCCCGTCTTGTGGCATAAAAGCTTGTTTCACGCTGTCCTCGAAGTGGATCCAAGTGTGGTATTTTGACAATATTGGCCTTGTACATAACAGTAAGGCCACCCACATCCCTCCTATGTTGAAGGCTCTGCTGAAATGACAGATCTATCCAGGATGGGTCCAGGCGAGAGATGAGACGTCTTGCTCTGTTCTCTACTCTGTCAAGCAGTCGCAGATGAGAGGGGGGGGGGGCAGGCAAACCAAGAAAGTGGAGCATACTCAAGGTGTGAGCGTACTTGTGCCTCGTACAGAATCTTGCAACCCCTACTGTCAAGCAGATGCGAGATACGGCGAAGTGCTGTAAGCTTCCTGGCTGCCTTGTTTGCAAGATTTACAACATGGTTCTTCATGGTTAGTTTGGAGTCAAATTTCACCCCAAGGATATCAACTTCTTCTCCAGGTGCCAACACCCTCCCATTCATCCTTACTACTGCACCAGCATTACCATCATGGTGCCTAGAGACGATCATCATTTGCGTTTTCTCAGGTGCAAATGTTACTTGCCATCTATTTCCCCAAGCTGATATAGCTCTCAGCTGGTGATTGATGTAGCTTAGAGCAGCTGGCATTTCTTCTCTTGGATAAGTGAATGTCAGTGTACAGTCGTCTGCATATGCATGTGATTCTGGGATGAGATGAAGAAGGTCGTTGAAGTAGACATTCCATAACAATGGTCCCAGCACGCTTCCTTGTGGAACACTTGCCCCAATAGGATGTCTTGCTGATTCCGTTCCATTGAGAACTACACTTAGAGATCTACCATGAAGGTAATCACTGAGGAGACATAGCGTAGAGCCTGCAATTCCCAGTGCTTGAAGTTTTGCTAAGAGGCCCTGGTGCCACACCCGGTCGAAAGCGCCAGCAATGTCCAGTGCTACCACACAGCTGACTTTGGATTCATCCAGTGACTGGTGCCACTTAGTGGAGAGGTTTAACAACAGATCAGCAGCAGAGTAACCTTTCCTGAAGCCATATTGACGATCACAAAGTAGTGAGTGGTAGTCAAAAAACTCTGTCATTTGTCTTGAGATTATTGTCTCAAGGATCTTACCAGTGATTGACAGGAGTGACACTGGTCTGTAGTTGCTGATTTCTGCTCTGCTCTTCTTTTTGTGAACAGGGACTACATTTGCCTCTTTCCATAGAGAGGGCCATTTACACTGTACTAGGCAGTGCTGAAAGATGCGAGTTAGAGGTGCTGCTAGCTGGTCTGCACATCTTCTCAGCAATCTTGGGCTCAACTTGTCTGGGCCCACAGCCTTTTCTTGGTCAAGCGATTTAAGAAGGAAATGCACCTCCTCCTGCCTTATTGTCACCACTGACAGTTTTGACACAGTTCTTGCAGCTAGCCAAGGAGGGTCCCTTGCTGGATCAGGAACTTGCATTTTGGTAGCAAAGTGTTCAGCAAAGAGGTCCGCCTTCTCTTGACTACTAGTAGAGGTGGTCCCATCCTGTCGATTTAGAGGTGGAATGAGTTCATCAGGCAGATAACCTTGTCTGTCCTTGACCAGGGACCACCAGGTTTTGGAGCCTACCCTACCTGATGCTAGCTTTCTTTTAGTGTCCACCTCCCATTTAGCAATGGCCCACTTTTGAACGTCACCCATATGCCTACAGGCTTGCCTGTGCAAGTTCCTGTTATAGGTGGTAGGATGTCTCTTATACCTTCGCCATGCTTTGTACTTAGCAGTAGCAGCCTCTCTACAACGAAAGCCAAACCAAGGCTGATCTGTAGGCTTCGTCACATATTGCCGGTGAGGAATGTGTTCTTGTTGTAGATTAAGGATGTGTCCAGTGAAGGCTTTCACTTGGTTGTCAACATCCCCTTGGAGAAGAGCATTCCAATCGGTGGTGGCGAGCTCAGAGCGAAGGGCTGGCCAATTACCTCTTTCCCATAGCCAGGTTGTGCGTGTGGACTCCTCACCTCGTTCTGTTGGGATCTTCAGTGTCGTAAAAACAGCCTTGTGGTCAGACGATCCAACATAGCCGAGGGGTTGACAAGTGACTATGCCTTCTGCCAGATCACTCACTACTGGGTCAAGGGAGGAGCCAGAGATGTGAGTAGGGAAATCAACAAAGTTTCTCATGTCAAACACTGCAAGAAGGTCATCAAAGTCCCTCTGTATAAGGTGCTGGTTGAGGTCACCAACAATTATGATATGTTGACAGTTGTGTTGTAGCAGAAGGGAGTCAATATTTTCCATTAGGAAGTTGATGGGGTCTGCATGTTGCCACTGAGGTCTGTACATCTCTCTCTCTCTCTCTCTCTCTCTCTCTCTCTCTCTCTCTCTCTCTCTCTCTCTCTCTCTCTCTTGAAGCAAGTGAGAGAGTAATTGTGGTGGGGGACCTGAATGCTAAAGTAGGAGAAACTTTTAGAGAGGGTGTGGTAGGTAAGTTTGGGGTGCCAGGTATAAATGATAATGGGAGCCCTTTGATTGAACTTTGTATAGAAAGGGGTTTGGTTATAGGTAATACATATTTTAAGAAAAAGAGGATAAATAAGTATACAAGATATGATATAGAGCAAAATGAGAATAGTTTGTTGGATTATGTATTAGTAGATAAAAAACTGTTGAGTAGACTTCATGTTCACAGAGGGGCCAGAGATATATCAGATCACTTTTTAGTTGTAGCTACACTGAGAGTAAAAGGTAGATGGGATACAAGGAGAATAGAAGCATCAGGTAAGAGAGAGGTGAAGGTTTATAAACTAAAAGAGGAGGCAGTTAGGGTAAGATATAAACAGCTATTGGAGGATAGATGGGCTAATGAGAGCATAGGCAATGGGGTCGAAGAGGTATGGGGTAGGTTTAAAAATGTAGTGTTAGAGTGTTCAGCAGAAGTTTGTGGTTACAGGAAAGTGGGTGCGGGAGGGAAGAGGAGCAATTGGTGGAATGATGATGTAAAGAGAGTAGTAAGGGAGAAAAAGTTAGCATATGAGAAGTTTTTACAAAGTAGAAGTGATGCAAGGAGGGAAGAGTATATGGAGAAAAAGAGAGAGGTTAAGAGAGTGGTGAAGCAATGTAAAAAGAGAGCAAATGAGAGAGTGGGTAAGATGTTATCAACAAATTTTGTTGAAAATAAGAAAAAGTTTTGGAGTGAGATTAACAAGTTAACCCTTAGAGTGTCGCAACCCCCAATCCTGAGGTGTCTCCTGGTGTCGCAAAATTTAAAAAAAAAAAAAAAATTTTTATTATGAAATGATAGAGAATCTTTTCCCGATTGTAATGACACCAAAAAAAAACGAAATTTGATGGAAAACTGACGGAATTATGCTCTCGCGAAGTTAGCGACCTCGGCGCTGTTTACAAATCGGCGATTTCGCCCACTTTGAGCCCTATTTTCGGCTAATTCCATTGTTCCAGTCGCCCAAACTCATAGCTATTTCTTTAGAACTCCATTTTTTCTATCGATTGAGTACAAGAAACTGCCCATTTACCGATTTCAACTACCTAATAATGTGGTCAGAAATTTGCAATTTGGCCAATTTCACGAAAACTAAAAAATATGACAATTTCAAAATAAGGTCCAGAATGAACAATGCAGACATTCCTGGCTCTAAAATAACATTTTCTTTGTTCATCAGTCATGTCTCCAGGCCCCTCTGATATTACTCTTGCTTTCTATTTTGAATTTTTATTCAAACAAAAAATAGAAGACTTACTATTATGCAGACTACTGCAATACTGTAATAATTGTATAAATAACATCAACCCATTCATGACTGCATATTAGAATGGCTAGTTGGACATTTATTGGACAATGGCATCATTTGTTTACTTTTGAACATTGGCAAAAATCAAACATTTCCCCTACTTTGAGCTCCATTTCTAGGTTCTTTTTATAGTAAAATCAATCAAAATCACCTCTATTTCTATAATATGTTTTCCATTCTATCAAATGAGACCAAGAAAACGAGAATACAACCATAAATACTATACGAAAATAGACCACAAAGTCGGCATTTTAATTAAAAAAAAAATGTCGGAGTATTTTTTCTCATTATGCACTGCGTGCTCCAGGATTTTTTTTATATGGTGCACACTGACCACACAGACCCATTCTCTCACATGTGGGCCTGCCAGCTTTCTCCTGCTTGATCTGAAGCCGCTAGAATTTATGAGTATATATACGTCAAACACGGTACCTCGTAAGACGTATATATACGGCCGCGACAGACAAAGGGTTAAACATTCAGTAGAATGGAGTATTCTGTTAGGTAGTGTATTTAAAAAATAATAAAGTTAGATTGGGTTTTAGGTTTAACATTTATGTGATATAATTGTAGAAACATTTAAGATATACAATTTATAAGGTTCAGTTATTCAGTATTTATTTGGTTTTGGGTGAGTAAGTGATCTTTGAAGAAGACTTGAATTTATAAACAGGTAGTGTTTCTTTTATATTTACAGGTAATGAGTTCCAGATTTTAGGGCCTTTTATGTGCATTGAGTTTTTGCATAGTGTGAGATGGACATGAGGAACATCAAAGAGTGATCTGTGTCTTGTGTTATGGTCATGTGTTCTGTTGAGGTTGGCAAGGAGATGTTTGAGGGGAGGGTTAATATCAGAGTTAAGTGTTCTCTCTCTCTCTCTCTCTCTCTCTCTCTCTCTCTCTCTCTCTCTCTCTCTCTCTCTCTCTCTCTCTCTCTCTCTCTCTCTCTCTCTCTCTCTCTCTCTCTCTCTCTCTCTCTCTCTCTCTCTCTCTCTCTCTCTCTCTCTCTCTCTCTCTCTCTCTCTCTCTCTCTCTCTCTCTCTCTCTCTCTCTCTCTCTCTCTCTCTCTCTCTCTCTCTCTCTCTCTCTCTCTCTCTCTCTCTCTCTCTCTCTCTCTCTCTCTCTCTCTCTATCTATCTATCTCTCTCTCTCTCTCTCTCTCTCTCTCTCTCTCTCTCTCTCTCTCTCTCTCTCTCTCTCTCTCTCTCTCTCTCTCTCTCTCTCTCTCTCTCTCTCTCTCTCTCTCTCTCTCTCTCACACACACACACACACACACACACACACACACACACACACACACACACACACAGGTACACATAAGTGAAGTTATCATACATAATATAAATTACCTAGGATAACCCCAGAATCCAGACAAAGTGCTATTCAGTGGATCTGTGCTCCAATGCCCTAAATTAATAATAATATTAATAATTATTCTTATGTATTATTATTACAATAATATGTATGTACTAATATTAATAATAATAATATTATTAAACTATAATATAGTGCTTGCTCATTACTTACCTTAAAATATCTGTAGTGTTAATGTAGAGTGAGAGGTGAGTAAACAAGATAAACAAACTAGTTGTTGTTGTTGTTGGCAGTCCAGTCACAAATGGTTTTTGTTCACTCCGTCAAGCCGATTGGAAAAAATCTCATATTTATGTTAATTTATATGTTACATAGTGTGTTTATTATGTAATTTTGAAAAAAAATCATAGATGGATTAAGCAAAATGTCTGTATTAACGTTTTATACACATTTAATGCGCCTCAGAGTGATTATTATTATTATTATTATTATTATTATTATTTTTTTTTTATTATCACACTGGCCGATTCCCACCAAGGCAGGGTGGCCCGAAAAAGAAAAACTTTCACCATCATTCACTCCATCACTGTCTTGCCAGAAGGGTGCTTTACACTACAGTTTTTAAACTGCAACATTAACACCCCTCCTTCAGAGTGCAGGCACTGTACTTCCCATCTCCAGGACTCAAGTCCGGCCTGCCGGTTTCCCTGAACCCCTTCATAAATGTTACTTTGCTCACACTCCAACAGCACGTCAAGTATTAAAAACCATTTGTCTCCATTCACTCCTATCAAACACGCTCACGCATGCCTGCTGGAAGTCCAAGCCCCTCGCACACAAAACCTCCTTTACCCCCTCCCTCCAACCTTTCCTAGGCCGACCCCTACCCCGCCTTCCTTCCACTACAGACTGATACACTCTTGAAGTCATTCTGTTTCGCTCCATTCTCTCTACATGTCCGAACCACCTCAACAACCCTTCCTCAGCCCTCTGGACAACAGTTTTGGTAATCCCGCACCACCCCTCACAAAGCACTGGTGGATTTTTTGGGCATAGCATAATTTTCTTAGCCGATAAAGGAGGTTTTGTCTTCATCCAAAACTGATATTCCTCCATACTTGCAAGAATAACTTAAGTTACCAGGGGAAAATGAAACAGACATATCTTAACCCTTTGACTGTCGAGGTCGTATATATATGTCTTACGAGGTACCGTGTTTGACGTATATATACTCATAAATTCTTGCGGCTTCAAATCAAGCAGGAGAAAGCTGGTAGGCCCACATGTGAGAGAATGGGTGTGTGTGGTCAGTGTGCACCATATAAAAAAAATCCTGGACCATGCAGTGCATAATGAGAAAAAAAAACTCCAACCGTTTTTTTTTAATTAATATGCCGACTTGTGGTCTATTTTCGTATAGTATTTATGGCTGTATTCTCGTTTTCTTGGTCTCATTTGATAGAATGGCAAACATATTATAGAAATAGAGTGATTTTGATTGATTTTACTATAAAAAGAACCTGGAAATGGACCTCAAAGTAGGGGAAATGTTTGATTTTTGCCAATGTTCAAAAGTAAACAAATGATGTCATTGTCCAATAAATGTCCAACTAGCCATTCTAATATGCAGTCATGAATGGGTTGATGTTATTTATACAATTATTACAGTATTGCAGTAGTCTGCATAATAGTAAGTCTTCTATTTTTTGTTTGAATAAAAATTCAAAATAGAAAGCAAGAGTAATATCAGAGGGGCCTGGAGACATGACTGATGAACAAAGAAAATGTTATTTTAGAGCCAGGAATGTCTGCATTGTTCATTCTGGACCTTATTTTGAAATTGTCATATTTTTTAGTTTTCGTGAAATTGGCCAAATTGCAAATTTCTGACCACATTATTAGGTAGTTGAAATCGGTAAATGGGCAGTTTCTTGTACTCAATCGATAGAAAAAATGGAGTTCTAAAGAAATAGCTATGAGTTTGGGCGACTGGAACAACAGAATTAGCCGAAAATAGGGCTCAAAGTGGGCGAAATCGCCGATTTGTAAACAGCGCCGAGGTCGCTAACTTCGCGAGAGCATAATTCCGTCAGTTTTCCATCAAATTTCGTTTTTTTTTGGTGTCATTACAATCGGGAAAAGATTCTCTATCATTTCATAAGAAAAAATAATTTTTTTTTTTTTTTGCGAACCAGGAGACACCTTTTTGCGACACCAGGAGACACCTCAGGATTGGGGAAACTGGCTTGCGACAGTCAAAAGGGTTAAGTATGCTTACCTAAATAATGTATGTTAGAGTTGATTTCCTCTATTCTGTTTATTACAATATACAGTAAACTACTGTATAAATACAGTGGAACCTTGACCAGCGATATTAATCCGTTCCTGAGAGCTCATCGTTAATCGAAATTGTCGTTAGTCGAGTTAATTTTCCCCATAAGAAATACAATGGAAATCAAATTAATCCATGCAAGACACCCAAAAGTATTGAAAAAAAAAAAATTTTACCACATGAAATATTAATTTTAATACACACAAACTGAAGAAGACATGTACATTTACATGACACTTACCTTTATTGAAGATCTGGTGATGATTGATCGGATGGGAGGAGGGGAGAGTGTTGATGGTCTTAGTGTTTAGAAGGGGAATCCCCTTCCATTAGGACTTGAGGTGGCACGTCCTTTTCCGGGGTTACTTCCCTTCTTCTTTTAATGCCACTAGGACCAGCTTGAGAGTCACTGGACCTCTGTCGCACAACATATCTGTCCATACAGGCCTCTATACCTCCCGTTCCTTTATGACATTCCTAAAGTGTTTCACAATTCACTCACTTGTTCATCACCACTAGTACTGCCTACACATTTTTCAGGCATTTTTCTAATTAAATATGTCATGCAACTTCCTAGCCTTTTCACTCACATATGATTCCTAGCTTGAGAGATGCTATCTCCTGTTATCTGTTTTTCGTTTATCCACACCAATAACAGTCTCTCAACATCTTCTATCACTTGCGATCTCAGTTTCGAAAACATAGTTGCACCTTTGGCAAGAACAGCTTCCTTGATTGCCGTTTTCTTGGCCACAATAGTAGCGATGGTTGATTGGGGTTTTGTGTACAACCTGGCCAGCTCGGAGACACGCACTCCACTTTCATACTTAGCAATGATCTCTTTCTTCATATCCATAGTAATTCTCACCCTTTTTGCTGTAGGGTTGGCACTAGAAGCTTTCTTGGGGCCCATGGTGACTTATTTTGCAGGTGCAATCACTAAAAAGGCTGTGATAATATGAAATGTTCCAATTGCATGCTTGGAAGCAACTGCGGTGGCTGGCTGGCTTGTAAACACTGGCACCCACGGAACAAGTGAGGTGGGCTCATGCCGCATGTGGACGTGTCTCAAACAAATCGCATTGAGAGAGTTTTTTAGTGCTAGCCGAGGCAAAATTTTTGCGTTAAAATGTATCGCTAGTGCTTGTGGGACTGTGAAATAAGCTACCATGGACCCAAAGAAACTTGCTAATGGTACACCTGTGGTAAAGAAAGTGAGAAACACCATAGATGTGAAGAAGGAAATAAAACAGAAGTTTGAGAGTGGTGTGAGACTTGTTGAGCCTGCCAGGATGTACAGAGGACTGTGGACAGTTATTTTCTGAGGCAGAAACAAAGGGCTATGGACAGTTATTTTGTGAGACAGGAACAGAGGACTGTGGACAGTTATTTTGTGAGACAGAAACTGAGGACTGTAGACAATTATTTTGTGAGACAGAAACAGAGGACTTTAGACAGTTATTTTGTGAGACAGGGATCCATTGACTCTCAAGCTGGTCCTAGTGGCATTAAAATACAGAGAAGGGAAGTAACCCCAGAGAGGGCTTTGATACCTAAAGTCTTCATGGAGGGGGACTCTCCTTCCAAACACTAACCCCAACTCCCTCTCTCCTCCTCTCTATCTTCCAGATGCCATCACCAATCTTCAATAAAGGTAAATAAAAATGTTATTTTTTATGTTTATTTAAATTTATTAATACATAATTGAACAGCATATTTGTTGTGTGATTGTAAAACTATAATTAATCTCCATAAAATGTATTTTTTTTTTTTGTGAATATTTTTGGGTTTCTGGAATGGATTAATTGTATTTCCATTATTTCTTATGGGAAATATTGCTTCGCTTTTCAGATTTTTCGAATATAGAACTAGCTCCTGGAATGGATTAAGTTAACCTGTAGGAGGTAGGTTACTGAAAGCAGTGAAGAGTTTTTACGAGGATAGTGAGGCTCAAGTTAGAGTATGTAGGAAAGAGGGAAATTATTTCCCAGTAAAAGTAGGCCTTAGACAAGGATGTGTGATGTCACCGTGGTTGTTTAATATATTTATAGATGGGGTTGTAAGAGAAGTAAATGCGAGGGTCTTGGCAAGAGGCGCGGAGTTAAAAGATAAAGAATCACACATAAAGTGGGAGTTGTCACAGTTGCTCTTTGCTGATGACACTGTGCTCTTGGGAGATTCTGAAGAGAAGTTGCAGAGATTGGTGGATGAATTTGGTAGGGTGTGCAAAAGAAGAAAATTAAAAGTGAATACAGGAAAGAGTAAGGTTATGAGGATAACAAAAAGATTAGGTGATGAAAGATTGGATATCAGATTGGAGGGAGAGAGTATGGAGGAGGTGAATGTATTCAGATATTTGGGAGTGGACGTGTCAGCGGATGGGTCTATGAAAGATGAGGTGAATCATAGAATTGATGAGAGGAAAAGGGTGAGTGGTGCACTTAGGAGTCTGTGGAGACAAAGAACTTTGTCCTTGGAGGCAAAGAGGGGAATGTATGAGAGTATAGTTTTACCAACGCTCTTATATGGGTGTGAAGCATTGGTTATGAATGTTGCAGCGAGGAGAAGGCTGGAGGCAGTGGAGATGTCATGTCTGAGGGCAATGTGTGGTGTGAATATAATGCAGAGAATTCATAGTTTGGAAGTTAGGAGGAGGTGCAGTATTACCAAAACTGTTGTCCAGAGGGCTGAGGAAGGGTTGTTGAGGTGGTTCGGACATGTAGAGAGAATGGAGTGAAACGGAGTTACTTCAAGAGTGTATCAGTCTGTAGTGGAAGGAAGACAGGGTAGGGGTCGGCCTAGGAAAGGTTGGAGGGAGGGGGTAAAGGAGGTTTTGTGTGCGAGAGGCTTGGACTTCCATCAGGCATGCGTGAGCGTGTTTGATAGGAGTGAATAGAGACAAATGGATTTTAATACTTGACGTGCTGTTGGAGTGTGAGCAAAGTAACATTTATGAAGGGGTTCAGGGAAACCGGCAGGCCGGACTTGAGTCTTGGAGATGGGAAGTACAGTGCCTGCACTCTGAATGAAGGGTGTTAATGTTGCAGTTTAAAAACTGTAGTGTAAAGCACCCTTCTGGCAAGACAGTGATGGAGTGAATGATAGTGAAAGTTTTTCTTCTTTGGGCCACCCTGCCTTGGTGGGAATCGGCCAGTGTGATAAAATAATAAAAAATTTGAGGTTCCACTGTATATAATAGGCTATATAGAAACGAAGGATTCTTCTCTTATGTTGGTGCAGCACTGTTTTGAGCATTAGTGCCACCTTCTGTAGAGGCTCTATGGTGTCATTCCCTAAATGGTGTCACCCGGGGTGCCCCCCCCGCCCCCCCTTAGGACGCCCCTGTCTGAGGGCAATGTATGGTGTGAATATAATGCAGAGAATTTGTAGTTTGGAAGTTAGGAGGTGCTGGATAGCCAAAACTGTTGTTCAGAGGGCTGAGGAAGGGTTGTTGATGTGGTTCGGACATGCATAGAGAATGGAACGAAACAGAATGACTTCGAGAGTGTATAAATCTGTAGTGGAGGGAAGGTGGGGTAGAGGTCAGCCTAGGAAAGGATGGAGGGAGGGGGTAAAGGAGGTTTTGTATGCGAGGGGTTTGGACTTCCAGCAAGCATGAGTGAGCGTCTTTAATAGAAGTGAATGGGGACAAATGGTTTTTAATACTTGACGTGCTGTTGGAGTGTAAGCAAAGTAACATTTATGAAGGGATTCAGGTGATGTTCCTCCACAAATGTTTGAACCTCACTCCACTTTGCACAAATGTCCTTAATCACTGAAGACAGCACCTTCTTCCCAGTCTCTTCCTCCTCCTCTGAAGCAATTTCTTCAGCTGTGGTCTGTTGCTGTTCCAGATGAAGGTCTTGCAGCTCTTCAGTGGTTAGCTCTTCACTGTGGTCATCCACCAACTCATCCACTTCCTGGCTACACTAGATACCACAACAGGCATAGGGTTGTCAGGTGTTTGAGGGGAAGTACCCTGTCTGGTGTGTAGGGCAGTGCCCTGGCTGGTGTGTGTGAGGAAGTGCCCTGGCTGATGTGTTTGGGGAAGTACCCTGGCTGGTGTGTTCTTTCTTGAATTCTATCATGTTTCTTGCCTTCTTTATCAAAGGGCTGGCACTAGGAGCTTTCTTTGGGCCCATGGTGGCTTATTTAGCAGTTACACACAATAAACAAGTGCAAGAAACAGTGGATTATTATGAAATGTTTCACATGACCATGCAGGGTAATGTTCACTCACCGAGAAACAACGCCACACTGACTCAAAATGCATATGTGGGAGGCTTTGTGTGTGTGAGGGCACTCGGACATGTTCTGTACGACTGACGAAACCAGAGGGAATTAACAAAAACAGAGACTATATTTTGATGAAAAAAGTCAGCGATAACTGAAAATCACGAAATCAGAGGGTAATGAAAACAGAAAGTCCACTGTATTATTATTATTATTATTATTATTATTATTATTATTATTATTATTATTATTATTATTATTATTATTACTATTATTACTATTATTATTGTTATTATTGTTTTTGTTATTTCTGGGAAAAATTAAAACAAAAATACCACTGTAAAACATTGAATATTGCCATAGGCCTATGGAAAGTGTCCCATAGGCCTATGAAGAGGCCTAGAGGATATTAATTTCTTCCAAAGGTTTTAGCTATAAGAAGCACATTTGATATAGTTGGATCACCTTTTAGACTGTTTTTTTAAACAGTTGTAACAGCTGGAGACTAGGCCTGCTGTCTTTTTATTTTTACATTACTGTGTGCAAATTCTATAGGCCTACTGCCATGTTTTACAGTTTATACATTAATTTTGGCAAATTATATAGGCCTACTGTCTCATTTTAGAGTTTGTACATTACTTTGGGAAATTTTATAGGCTTACTGTTTTGTTTCACAATGACTTTAAGAAGAATGAGACTTGGGTAGGCCTGGTTGAAGCTGAAACTACTGTAGTGTTGGATTCTATCCATGGATACCAGGGTACTATCCATGGATACCAGGTCCATGGATACCAGGGTACTGTCCATGGATACCAGGGTACTATCCATGGATACCAGGTCCATGGATACCAGGGTACTATCCATGGATACCAGGTCCATGGATACCAGGGTACTATCCATGGATACCAGGGTACTATCCATGGATACCATGGTACTACTGTATAAAGGTCTTATTGCTTATTTATGATGATAATAATAATAATAATAATAATAATAATAAGAATAATAATATTCATGATCTTTGCAGATAATGATATTTTAGTAACAGAGTTGTTCTTGTTGTTACAGGGTAGTTGATGGAGAAGGTGGTGTATGCATTATCCGGCGCAACGGCTGTGAGCGCATGCGTTGCTGCATGGGCCGTGTATAAGTGGGTGTGCACCCGGTCAGCACTGCGGGCATACACGCACGTGTACACTGATGCCAGGGAGGTACAGCGTTACCTGGAACACCATTATGGCAGCCTGGCTGACCTGTCGGAGCTGAAAGATATTGTTCCAGAAGAGGCAGTGGACTACCAGCGGCGGCTGGCTGACTTCTGTGGGGTGGCATGTGAACGATGGCAGGTGGCCAAGGACCGCGTGCTGGATGTGGGTTGCGGCCCTGGTGGCTTGTCGTTCCATCTCAGCCGCCACTTCCGCCAAGTCATTGGCACCGACGTCAGCTATGAGATGATCACTGCGGCACAGACGCTCAAGCAATTTGGCGAGTTTGCTGTGTCGTTCCCCAGTGAGGGTGGCAACCACGTGTCGTTCCACAGCATTAGGGTCCCGGATGACTCATCCAGGGAACGAGTGGAGTTCTGGGATGAGGACGCCTGTGCTCTGGCATACACCTGCGGCACCTTTGATTGTGTTGTTGCCTCAAATGTCCTCACTGTCATGTATGACCCTAAGTCGTTCCTGCAGGATATTCACCGCTATGTGACTAATGGAGGACTGCTGGTGGTCGGTGATGCATATGACTGGAAAAGCGGTCCAGAGGTGCTGCTCGGAGGCTGGGGGGAGATGATGACTCCGACGCTATTGAGGAACATTTTGGAATCATCATGGTCATTGGTGGAGGAAACAAGCATGGCATATTATGTTCCAAGGTGTCAGAGGCTCGCCATAATCGGCAATGCTCACTTCACCATCTGGAAGAAGAAGCAAGATGATGACTCCCAAGACTGAACAATCAAGCAATCTGACTGCCTCTAGCAAGCTGTAGATACAAGGACCTAGAGCTGTTCTCTATTCCCATCCCCAGGCTCTCATTGACCCCTATGGATTTAACTCTCTTCCCCAATAAATTCCACAGAAATTATAATGACATGAATTGCCATACCTTAACCTTTTCTGTGTTGGTCCCATTTTATCACAGCTTTGAAGTCAATGTTGGTCCCATAATATGACGTCATGAGCTCATCTCACTCAGATATGCTGTGAGCAGTAAATTTAGGCCTAGATATGAGAAAAATGGTTTATGCAGTAAGTGTGCACCATATGAAAAAAATCCTGCAGCACACAGTGCATAATGAGAAAATAAATGCGACTGTTTTTAGTTTAAAATTGCAACTTTGAGGTGTATTTTCATATGGATTTTTGGTTGTATTCTCGATTTCTTGGTCTCATTTGACAGAATGGAAGATATTTTACAGAAATAGAGATGATTTTGATTACTTTCAGGAGTGAAAGTGGCTTGAAATTGGGGTCAAAATAACAGAAATGTTATATTTTTGCCAATATTGCAAAGTACACAACTGATGTCACTTGTCCAATATACATCCAAACGGCCAGTCTAATGTGCATTTAGGAATGCATTAATATTATTTATGCAATTATTACAATAATGCAGTAGTCTGCATAACAGTAAATCTTTTATTTTTGTGTGTGAATAAAAATTGAAAATGAAAAGCAAGTGTAATATAAGAGGCTCTGAGATGTGACTGAGGAACAAAGGAAATGTTTATTTAGTACCAGGAATGTCTACATTATTGGTTTTCTAATTGGCAATTGTTGAATTTTGTATGAAATTGGCCAAATTTCCTATTTCTGAACACCATTGGATAGTTGAAATAGATAAATGGGCAGTTTCTTGTACTCAGTTAATAGAATAGAATGAATACTAGCAAAATAGCTATGAGTTTGACAGACTGGAACTATGGAATTGGCCAAAAATAGAGTGCAAAGTGGGCAGAATTGCTGATGCATAAATATCATTGAGACCACTAACTTCGCAAGAGCATAATTGCATAAGTTTTCCATAAAATTTTGTACTTTTGGTTTCATTACTTTTGGAAAAAGATTCTCTGTCATTTCATAAGATAATTTTTTTTTTAATTCTTCATCTCTGGGAGCAGCTTGAGAGCTTGGATCTGGACGCTGAAAGGGTTAAGAAACCAGCATAACAAAAAATTTCCCAAAGCGACTAGAAGAAACGCATTAACCATCATTCAGTTACTGACTCTCGTGGGTAAGGAGTGTGCCAGCGATGCAGTTCTGATGACACCCTGACCTCATAAACGATTGTACCAGTACAAATGCCCAGGTGGAACAAACTATTAATGCTGTGGATGGAATACTTCAGGAACAGCACAGCAACACTGCTATACAATACAAAACCAACTCATCTTTACAGGGCCTGAAATCACAGTTTAAATCTACTTAGTAATCTTTATTTTAGCATGGTACAATGTACAGGAATGGGTGACATTCAGGTGTGCATGCAGAAAACCTATAGTTGGCCTATAGGCAAACTATAGGCCTATCTAAATTTAGACTAAAAGGTTGATAATGAGCTCTTGTATATACAGTGGACCCCCGAGTTTCGTGATTAATCTGTTCCAGAGAGTCTGCCGACTGGCGAAATTCATGATTTGTGAATCTATTTTCCCCTTTCAGACAGCCAAAAATATTAACAAAAGATAATTTTTTGAAAGATTAAATATAGATTTACATACAGTAAACAATGACAAATAAACATAAAGCACTAATAAAATGGATAAATGAACATTTAACATCACACTTAACCTTTATTGATTCTTGTTGGTGTAGGAGGTAGGTAGGAGGCAAGAGGAAGACGAGTTTATTATGCTTCAATATGATGCTAATATCTATCACAATTTTATCTGTCACAATTCGTCTATCACAATTCATCTAATGTGACATTATAAACAATATTAATAATATAGAAACATGATATATACTCTAGAATGAATAAAATATGTCATAATGTATTATTTTTATATTATATATTACCACATTGGCCGATTCCCACCAAGGCAGGGTGGCCCGAAAAAGAAAAACTTTCACCATCATTCACTCCATCACTGTCTTGCCAGAAGGGTGCTTTACACTACAGTTTTTAAACTGCAACATTAACACCCCTCCTTCAGAGTGCAGGCACTGTACTTCCCATCTCCAGGACTCAAGTCCGGCCTGCCGGTTTCCCTGAATCCCTTCATAAATGTTACCTTGCTCACACTCCAACAGCACGTCAAGTATTAAAAACCATTTGTCTCCATTCACTCCTATCAAACATGCTTGCGCATGCCCGCTGGAAATCCAAGCCCTTCGCACACAAAACCTCCTTTACCCCCTCCCTCCAACCTTTCCTAGGCCGACCCCTACCCCGCCTTCCTTCCACTACAGACTGATACACTCTTGTTAACCCTTTCAGGGTCCGTCCCGTAGATCTACGGCTTTACGTTCAGGGTCCAAACCGTAGATCTACGCCAAAATTCTAGCGCCGTCAAATTTAGCACGAGAAGGCTGGTAGGCCTACATCTAAGAGAATGGGTCTGGGTGGTCAGTGTGCACACCATAGAAAAAATCTGGACGCCCGCATGGCATTGTGGGAACGCCGGCAAAGTAGCTTTGTTCATAGTGCCTGGCGGCAAGGAAGCTCTCACTCCCCACTCACTCTCCGGGCGAATTCTGACTCTCCTCTTCACAACTTACAGTTCTAAGACTGATGGAAGTGGAGCTGAAGACGAATTCTATGGTTTTGAACCATATGGTACCATTGTGCCATATGGTGCAATGGTACCATATGGTACAATGGTGCCATGTCATACAATAGTATATGGTACAATGATATATGGTACAATGGTACCACATGGTACAATGTACCATATAGTACATTGTACCATATGGTACATTATACCATATGGTACAGGGTACAGGGACCCTAATGGAAATAAGTCTGTCTGACTTTTTTGGGTTATCCTAGGTTCTCCAAACATATGCTGCTAAGTATGATATTCTATGTAACTTTATTTGTGTATAACTAAATAAACTTACTTATGATGCCACATGCACTTGAGTAAGTTTATTCAGGTGTACAGAAATACAATTACATAGATTATCATACATAGCAGCATACGTATAAAATCCTAGGATAACCCAAAAAAGTCAGGGTGACTTATTTCCATAGTTATCCCTGTATCTGTACCATATGGTGTCCTGTACTGTATGGTACCCTGTACCATATGGTACCCTGTGCCATATGATACCCTATACCATATGGTGTCCTGTACTGTATGGTACCCTGTACCATATGGTACCCTGTGCCATATGATACCCTATACCATATAGTACAATGTACCATATGGTACCCTGTAACATATGATACCGTGTACCATATGGTCAATAGGTGTTGGTGGCATGAGACACCAGCCAAGACTGAGTGAGTGGCGACGCAAGCTAGCTACTGACTCCGCAGTTTCCGAGACAAAGTGCTTTGTCATCCACCTCAAGGAACATTCGACACTTGTACAAAAAATTTATTTATTTATTTATTTATTTATTTATTTATTTCCAATTTGTGCACACATACAGAGGTACAAAAAAAATACAGATAAGAGCAGCATGCCAAAGCCACTTATACTATGCATAGCATTACGGGCTGGCTTAAAATTAACTTAAGATTAACTAAGCAATGATGAAATCAGTGATAAAACATTAATGTAAACAGATTACTATAAAGCACAAGTGAGTATTACAAAGACAGGTCATATGGTTGCATGCATTGTTGTACATTCAGTCGTATGGAGTATTCTGTTAGGTAGTGTATTTAAAAAATAATAAAGTTAGATTGGGTTTTAGGTTTAACATTTATGTGATATAATTGTGAGAAACATTTAAGATATACAATTTATAAGGTTCAGTTATTCAGTATTTATTTGGTTTTGGGTGAGTAAGTGATCTTTGAGAAGAGACTTGAATTTATAAACAGGTAGTGTTTCTTTTATATTTACAGGTAATGAATTCCAGATTTTAGGGCCTTTTATGTGCATTGAGTTTTTGCATAGTGTGAGATGGACACGAGGAACATCAAAGAGTGATCTGTGCCTTGTGTTATGGTCATGTGTTCTGTTGAGGTTGGCAAGGAGATGTTTGAGGGGAGGGTTAATATCAGAGTTAAGTGTTCTATGTATGTAATAGGTGCAGTAATAAGTATGGATGTTTTGTATGGTGAGTAGGTTTAGTGTATTGAATATTGGTGGAGTGTGCTGCCTGTAGTGAGAATTTGTTATCATTCTAACTGCAGCCTTTTGTTGGGTAATTAGTGGTCTGAGATGGTTAATTGTTGTTGAGCCCCATGCACAAATTCCATAGGTGAGATAGGGGTAAATAAGAGAGTGATATAGGGCCAGGAGGGCTGACTGTGGAGCATAGTACCGTATCTTCGATAGTATGCCTACAGTCTTGGAAATTTTCTTAGAAATTTGTTGTATATGTGTATGAAATTTGAGTCTATTATCAAGGTGGATTCCTAAGAATTTTCCCTCTGTTAGCTTTGTGATAGGTGATCCGTTTATCATTATGTTAAGAGGGACATCTGTAGCTCTGTTACCAAACTGAATGAAGTAGGTTTTGTCAATGTTTAGTGTAAGTTTGTTAGTCCTCATCCAGGTAGATATTTTCTGTAATTCGGTATTTACAGTATTGGCTAGCGTGACTGGGCTCGGGTGGGAGAAGACGTATGTAGTGTCATCTGCAAATAGTGTGGGTTTGAGTAATTGCGAAGCATTTGGTAGGTCATTTATGTATAGGAGAAAGAGAAGAGGGCCAAGGACACTTCCCTGTGGGACACCAACTGTAATTGGTTGTGCAGAAGAGTTTGCCCCATTTGCGTACACATATTGGCTTCTGTTGCTGAGGTATGACTTGAGGTAGTTGAGGGAGTGCCCTCTTATACCATAGTGTGACAATTTTACGTGGAGCAAGTCATGGTCAACTGTATCAAAAGCTTTACGTAAGTCAATGAAGATCCCCAGTGGGACTTCTTTTTTCTCTATTGCAGTGTATATATGTTCTAGCATGTGTATAATAGCATCATTAGTATTTTTATTAGGCCTGAATCCAAATTGGCAGGGGTTGAGTATGTTTTGGGAGATAAGGTAGGAGTAGATTCGTTTATGAATTAATTTTTCGAAGATTTTTGAGAGAGGGTGTAAGTTGGATATTGGCCTATAGTTATTCAACTCTGTTTGGTCTCCTCCTTTGTGGATCGGGGTGACCCTTGCTATTTTGAGTACTGTAGGGAAGGTGGAGGATTCAATGGATTTGTTAAAGAGTGTTGCAATGATTGGTGATAGCACTTGTGACACTTTTTTGTATATAAAGGGTGGTAAGGTATTTAAATCTCCTGCCTTGTTTTTTAGTGCGTTGATAATAAGGGAGACTTCGTATGGGTTAGTCGGAGCTAGGAACAGTGTGTTCGGGTAGTTGCCGGTGAGGTAGTCATTTGGTGGGGTATCTGAGCTTGGGATTTTATTGGCAAGGTTTTGTCCTATAGTGGAGAAGAAATCATTGAGTCTGTTTGCTGTTTCTGTTGGTGGGAGTTGGGGTTCATCTGATTTTGCTAATTTTATTTCGCTATTTCGTGATATCTTTTTTGTTCCCAGAATTTCTGATAGGGTTTTCCAGGTCTTTTTTATATCACCTCGTAAGTTGGATAATCTGTTCTCATAATACAATTTTTTTGCCCTTCTTATCAGGCTGGTTAGGATTGACGAGTAACGTTTTGTTTGGTCTCTGGTTATGTGACCCATTCTGTACTGTTTTTCATATTGGTGTTTTGTATTTATGGATTTGAGAATGCTGGGTGTTAGCCAGGGACTGTTCAGTCTCTTAGCTGTCATCTGTTTAGTTTTTTTAGGGCAGTGCTTGTTATAGAGGTATTGGGTCTTTTTTAGAAAATTATTAATACATTCGTCAATATCTGTATAGATTTCTAGCTCAGTGTGCCAGTCAATGTTTGCTACTGCTGTTGTGAAGTTATTAATGGCTGCCTCATTGTGAAGTCTGAAGGTGACTTTAGTAGTGTCTTGGGGTAGTTTACCAAGAGTTGTTATGAGGAAAGTAGGGTAGTGGTCTGTGGTATTATCTGTAATTATGCCTGATTTTAAAGGGGATATGGTGTTGGTCCAGATGTGGTCAAGTAGGGAAACACTAGTCTCTGTAACTCTTGTAGGTTTTGTTACTGTTGGTAGCAACATACAGTTACTCATTGTGTTTGTGAATTCAGTAACGTGTGGGTCCTGGTCTTGCAGGAGATTTATATTGAAGTCACCTGAGAGTAGTAAGTGATCTTTGTTCATGCGTGCATCAGTTATCATACTTCCTAGGTTTTGACTAAATTGGCTAATGTTTGACTGTGGAACTCTGTAGATGTTTATCAATGTGAGAGGTTTTTGTAGGTATTTGGATTTGAATTTAGCTATTATATATTCCCCATGTTCATCCCTTGTGCAAGTATTAGTGATACATTCTAGTTGGTCTGAGTAGTATATGGCTGTGCCACCCCCTTGTTGGTCTGGCCTACAGTTGTGTATGGCTGTGTAACCAGGAATGGCATAGACATCTGTACTATCAGGCTTTAGCCAGGTTTCAGTTAGTGTAATGATGGACATATTGGCATGTAAGGAATTTAGTAATGCTATGAGGTCATCGTAATGCTTGCTTAAAGATCTGATATTGTAGTTAAAGATAGTTATGTTGTTGTTGGCACTGAGAAGTGCCTTTGATTGTTCTGCAGTGTAGTAATTACAGTAACTGTTTGATTCATTTAAGTCATTAAATAAGAGGTTGGTATCAGGATCAATGCTTGTAATCATAAGATTTGTAGTGAATCTATAGTTAGAATTAAGTATAAAACAAAGTAAATAGTCTTAAGCTAAAAAATAGCACCTGAATTATTTAACAAATGTAAAATAATGAGCTAAGGTAGTTTTTTTTTTTTTTTTTTTTTAAGCTAAAATAAAGGAGACAATATAAAAGGGACTAATACAAATAAAGTGATGATCAAATAATGGAGCTTGGGAATATGATAGTAGGTAGTACTATAAAGGTAATTCTTTAAAGTTAGAATTATAGTATAAAATTATAATATAAAAGGGACTAATATAAGTTGTGGTGAACAATAAAGTGGTAATCAAATAAATGAGCTTTGGAATATAATGGCAAAATTGTGAACTTATTCTACTTTAGCACCTGAGAATAGCACCTTGATTATTTTAACAATTGTGAATATATAAACTAGGGTAGTTATATAAAGCTAAAATAAAGGAGAAAATATATAAGGGACTAAAATTAAGTAATGGTAAACAAAGTTAAATGGACAGATGGTCACTATGAAATAATATTGGTTTAGGAGTAAGATCTGATTTGTAATATTAAATAAATTGAGCAGTTTATTGCACAATAAAAAGTAAAAAAAATGAGGTAGTTGGTACTAGCTAGCAAAAGATAGTTTTGGTACTTGCAAAAAAGTAATTGGAATATACACTAATTGCATACACAATGAAAAGTGACTAAAAAACAAGTAGTGATAAACAAAATTAAATGGACAGGTAAGAATAATGAATATTATTAATTTGGAGTAAGATTTGACTTGTAATTTAAAATTATGAGCAATTAATAGCAGTAAGAAAGAAGTATAGAGTATTGGAGGTAGTTGGCATTAGCTAGTGATGAAAAATAATAAAAATAATAATGCACAATATAATAGTAACGTACACTATATGCACCACACGTATATATGTATTAAGGGCACTTATCTAATCTGTTACAGAAATGTCAGCTTTTCTAAGGAAGGTAGAGAAATCATGTTCGTTTGAGATGGTATATTGTTGTCCTGTTGATGTTTTCCTTACTAGTATTTTCCCATCTCGCGTGAAACACTGATGTATTTTGTTTTCCTGTTTAAGTTTTCTCAGCCTGAACAGAAGGTTTTGACGTTTTTTTGTTAGACACTCATTTATGTACACTCCATTTTTCATTGTAATTGCTGATTTAATTAGGTCCTTTCTTTTATCGTATGAATGAAGTCGGATCATTATACTGTGTTTACTTCCTGGTTTTCCTAGCAAACGTGTTTCTTTGATTTCATTGTTTTGCACGATGACTTGTACGTGGTTCTGTATTATCCTGATAGCAGTTTCTTTGCACTGTGCTTGTGTTATGTCACTAGGAATGTGTGGACTGTTTATTATAACTGCATCAGACAACTTATCTTGTTCAGTTTTGTCGTCTTGGAAATCAAGGTATTCATTTAGTCGAGTGTGCATGTTCTGATTCCAGTCCTTGATTGCTTCTTCAACCTTCATATTTATTGTTGTTATTTGCTCAGTGTGACTGGCTATAGCTGCTTTTAGAGTATTTTCTGTGTCAACACTTCCCGATGTAATCTTCTCTTCAAGGTTTTGGATCTTGTTCTCGAGGTTGGTTATCTTGGATTCTCGTCGCTCGAGTGTTGCTTTGATATCTTTGATTTCATTTTCTAGAGCAACGATGTAGTCCTTGATATTGTCAGGAATAATCATACCTGAGTTATCATGGGTGAATCCTTTGAAGGGAGTGGAGTTGGAGGGGGAGTCAGCCATGTTTGTTGTTGTTGTTGTTGTTCCCTGGGTGGCGGTGGTGAGGGGGGTTGATGATACACTGGCGTCCTGCTGGGTAGACAAGTTGAGTTCTAGGGTCCTTGCTGTTATTCTTTTATTACTGATGTTGTTTCTTCTGCGATATCCTTTCATAGTATCACTGAAGTAGATACTGTGTAGCAATGGAGGAGAAGGCTTGTTTTCTCGGAGCTTGGGTTAAGTGATTGTCTGGCAGCGGAGGCAGTGTTTGGGTTAGCAGGGCTGTCTTCCTTAGATCTTCTAATTTTGTCAAGATTTGGGTTACATTCTTAGTATTCTTGGGTCATGTTGTGGTCTACGTGGGTTCATGTAGTTGATCTTTCACTTAGGCCATCACAAGTTTTGATGAGCGATGTTTTTTGAGAAAGAAGAGCTGGTAGGATACCGTTGCTGCCGCTGCCGCCGCCATATGGTACAATGTACCGTATGGTACCATTGCACCATATAGTACCACTGTATCATATATAAAACCATTGTACCAAATGGTGCCATTGTACCATATTACAGTGGACCCCCGCATACCGTTGGCATCACATAACGTTCAATCCGCATACCGCTCGCTTTTATCGCAAAAATTTTGCCTCGCATACCGCTCAAAAACCCGCTCAACGCTCTTCGTCCGAGACGCGTCCAATGTGCGCCCTTAGCCAGCCTCACATGTTCCACCGGTGGCATTGTTTACCAGCCAGCCTCCGCGGTAACATCCAAGCATACAATCGGAACATTTCGTATTATTACAGTGTTTTTGGTGATTTTATCTGTAAAATAAGTGACCATGGGCCCCAAGAAAGCTTCTAGTGCCAACCCTACAGCAATAAGGGTGAGAATTACTATAGAGATGAAGAAAAAGATCATTGATAAGTATGAAAGTGGAGTGCGTGTCTCCGAGCTGGCCAGGTTGTATAATAAACCCCAATCAACCATCGCTACTATTGGTGGTACAGCTGCTGCTGCTGCTGTACCACCTTCAGCTGCTGCTGCTGCTGTAGTACTGTCTGCTGCTGCTGTAGCATCGTCTGCTGCTGCTGTAGCACTGTCAGCTGCTGCTGCTGTTGTACCACCGTCAGCTGCTGCTGCTGCTGCTGTAGTACCATCTGCTGCTGCTGTAGCATCGTCTGCTGCTGCTGTAGCACTGTCAGCTGCTGCTGCTGTTGTACCACCATCAGCTGCTGCTGCTGCTGCTGTAGTACCGTCTGCTGCTGCTGTAGCATCGTCTGCTGCTGCTGTAGCACTGTCAGCTGCTGCTGCTGCTGTACCACCGTCAGCTGCTGCTGTAGTACCATCTGCTGCTGCTGTAGCATCGTCTGCTGCTGCTGTAGCACTGTCAGCTGCTGCTGCTGCAGCTGCTGCTGCTGCTGTTGTAGCATCTGCTGCTGCTGTAGTGTCTGCTGCTGCTGTAGCATCGGCTGCTGCTGCTGTAGCACTGTCAGCTGCTGCTGCTGTAGCATCGTCTGCTGCTGCTGTAGCACTGTCAGCTGCTGCTGCTGCTGTAGCACTGTCAGCTGCTGCTGCTGCTGTAGCACTGTCAGCTGCTGCTGCTGCTGTAGCACTGTCAGCTGCTGCTGCTGCTGCTGCTGCTGTAGCACCGTTGTTGGTGTGGCTTATTGAGAATACCAAGAAACAATTAACCCCAGAGGATTTGCCACCCAGGATAACCCAAAAAAGTCAGTGTCATCGAAGACTGTCTAACTTATTTCCATTGGGGTCCTTAATCTTGTCTCCCAGGATGCAACCCACACCAGTCGACTAACACCCAGGTGAACAGGGAAAAATGCCTGGAACTAGTGCTCATATTGGTGAATTTAAAGCCAGCAAAGGTTGGTTTGAGAGATTTAAGAATCGTAGTGGCATACACAGTGTGATAAGGCCTGTTCTGGAAGAAAATGCCAAACAGGACCTACAGTACTCAGGAGGAAAAGGCACTCCCAGGACACAGTGTCTCATCAGTCATTGCTGCATCTTCAATAAAGGTAAGTGTCATTTATTCTTCATTTAGTAGAGTAGTACATGCACAATATATATTGTGCATGTACTACTCTACTATTGTGCATGTATCCTTCTCTTTGTGTGTAGGAAAATGTATATTTCATGTGGTAAAATTTTTTTTTTCATACTTTTGGGTGTCTTGCACGGATTAATTTGATTTCCATTATTTCTTATGGGGAAAATTCATTCGCATAACGATAATTTCGCATATACCTGGAGTTTACCTGGAGAGAGTTTCGGGGGTCAACGCCCCCGCGGCCCGGTCTGTGACCAGGCCTCCTGGTGGATCAGCGCCTGATCAACCAGGCTGTTGCTGCTGGCTGCACGCAAACCAACGTACGAGCCACAGCCCGGCTGATCAGGAACTGACTTTAGGTGCTTGTCCAGTGCCAGCTTGAAGACTGCCAGGGGTCTGTTGGTAATCCCCCTTATGTGTGCTGGGAGGCAGTTGAACAGTCTCGGGCCCCTGACACTTATTGTATGGTCTCTTAACGTGCTAGTGACACCCCTGCTTTTCATTGGGGGGATGGTGCATCGTCTGCCAAGTCTTTTGCTTTCGTAGTGAGTGATTTTCGTGTGCAAGTTCGGTACTAGTCCCTCTAGGATTTTCCAGGTGTATATAATCATGTATCTCTCCCTCCTGCGTTCCAGGGAATACAGGTTTAGAAACCTCAAGCGCTCCCAGTAATTGAGGTGTTTTATCTCCGTTATGCGCGCCGTGAAAGTTCTCTGTACATTTTCTAGGTCGGCAATTTCACCTGCCTTGAAAGGTGCTGTTAGAGTGCAGCAATATTCCAGCCTAGATAGAACAAGTGACCTGAAGAGTGTCATCATGGGCTTGGCCTCCCTAGTTTTGAAGGTTCTCATTATCCATCCTGTCATTTTTCTAGCAGATGCGATTGATACAATGTTATGGTCCTTGAAGGTGAGATCCTCCGACATAATCACTCCCAGGTCTTTGACGTTGGTGTTTCGCTCTATTTTGTGGCCAGAATTTGTTTTGTACTCTGATGAAGATTTAATTTCCTCATGTTTACCATATCTGAGTAATTGAAATTTCTCATCGTTGAACTTCATATTGTTTTCTGCAGCCCACTGAAAGATTTGGTTGATGTCCGCCTGGAGCCTTGCAGTGTCTGCAATGGAAGACACTGTCATGCAGATTCGGGTGTCATCTGCAAAGGAAGACACGGTGCTGTGGCTGACATCCTTGTCTATGTCGGATATGAGGATGAGGAACAAGATGGGAGCTAGTACTGTGCCTTGTGGAACAGAGCTTTTCACCGTAGCTGCCTCGGACTTTACTCTGTTGACGACTACTCTCTGTGTTCTGTTAGTGAGGAAATTATAGATCCATCGACCGACTTTTCCTGTTATTCCTTTAGCGCGCATTTTGTGCGCTATTACGCCATGGTCACACTTGTCGAAGGCTTTTGCAAAGTCTGTATATATTACATCTGCATTCTTTTTGTCTTCTAGTGCATTTAGGACCTTGTCGTAGTGATCCAGTAGTTGAGACAGACAGGAGCGACCTGTTCTAAACCCATGTTGCCCTGGGTTGTGTAACTGATGGGTTTCTAGATGGGTGGTGATCTTGCTTCTTAGGACCCTTTCAAAGATTTTTATGATATGGGATGTTAGTGCTATTGGTCTGTAGTTCTTTGCTGTTGCTTTACTGCCCCCTTTGTGGAGTGGGGCTATGTCTGTTGTTTTTAGTAACTGAGGGACGACCCCCGTGTCCATGCTCCCTCTCCATAGGATGGAAAAGGCTCGTGATAGGGGCTTCTTGCAGTTCTTGATGAACACAGAGTTCCATGAGTCTGGCCCTGGGGCAGAGTGCATGGGCATGTCATTTATCGCCTGTTCGAAGTCATTTGGCGTCAGGATAACATCGGATAGGCTTGTGTTAATCAAATTTTGTGGCTCTCTCATAAAAAATTCATTTTGATCTTCGACTCTCAGTCTGGTTAGCGGCTTGCTAAAAACTGAGTCATATTGGGACTTGAGTAGCTCACTCATTTCCTTGCTGTCATCTGTGTAGGACCCATCTTGTTTAAGTAGGGGCCCAATACTGGACGTTGTTCTCGATTTTGATTTGGCATAGGAGAAGAAATACTTTGGGTTTCTTTCGATTTCATTTATGGCTTTTAGTTCTTCCCGCGATTCCTGACTCCTAAAGGATTCTTTTAGCTTAAGTTCGATGCTTGCTATTTCTCTGACCAGTGTCTCCCTACGCATTTCAGATATATTGACCTCTTTTAGCCGCTCTGTTATTCTTTTCCGTCGCCTGTAAAGGGAGCGCCTGTCTCTTTCTATTTTACATCTACTCCTCCTTTTTCTTAGAGGAATAAGCCTTGTGCATACATCGAGTGCCACCGAGTTAATCTGTTCTAGGCATAAGTTTGGGTCTGTGTTGCTTAGTATATCTTCCCAGCTTATATCGGTTAGGACTTGGTTTACTTGGTCCCACTTTATGTTTTTGTTATTGAAGTTGAATTTGGTGAATGCTCCCTCGTGACTAGTCTCATTTTGTCGGTCTGGGGCTCCACGCATACATGTCTGAACCTCAATTATGTTGTGATCTGAGTATATTGTTTTTGATATGGTGACATTTCTTATCAGATCATCATTGTTAGTGAAGATGAGGTCTAGTGTATTCTCCAGTCTAGTAGGCTCTATTATTTGCTGGTTTAAATTGAATTTTGTGCAGAGATTTAAAAGCTCGTGTGAGTGTGAGTTTTCATCAGAGCTGCCTCCTGGTGTTATTACTGCAACAATATTATTTGCTATATTCCTCCATTTTAGGTGCCTTAAGTTGAAATCCCCCAGGAGCAAGATGTTGGGTGCAGGAGCTGGAAGATTTTCCAGACAGTGGTCAATTTTTAACAGCTGTTCCTGGAATTGCTGGGATGTTGCATCCGGAGGCTTGTAGACTACCACAATGACTAGGTTTTGGTTCTCGACCTTTACTGCTAAAACTTCCACTACATCATTTGAGGCATTAAGCAGTTCTGTGCAAACAAGTGACTCTGCAATGTACAGGCCAACCCCCCCCTTTTGCCTGTTCACTCTGTCACATCTGTATAGGTTGTAACCTGGGATCCATATTTCATTGTCCAAGTGATCCTTTATGTGGGTCTCAGTGAAAGCCGCGAACATTGCCTTTGCCTCTGCAAGCAGTCCACGGATGAAAGGTATTTTGTTGTTTGTTGCTGGCTTTAGACCCTGTATATTTGCAAAGAAGAATGTTATCGGACTGGTGGTATTGTTGGTACTGGGGGGGGGATTTTTTTTCCGGCATTAGTATCTGTATCTGTTGGTTTGGAGTGGAGGCCATCGACTGTGGTTCCACTCCAGGAATGACTGGATTTGGTGTACGATTTCTGCCATTTCCTGCCAGTTTTTTTTCCTTCCTGGCACTAAAAAACCTCTCCCTCTTGAGTGGCTGTGGCTACCCAGGTTTTCCCATGGCCTGGATGTTTTGTATCTTTTTGTCCCCTTTAGATGGTATGCCTGGCAATTTAAGTTATAGCACAGTCTTTCCTGTACTGAAGAGGTACACATTTCAGGGTGAAAAAGCTTACAGGAAGGGAGTTTGCATTTTCCTGTTGTCATATGGGCATGGCATTTTCTAGGGTGGTCATAGTTGCATGTCCCATCTGTTTTTCCAGATTTCCCATGCCAGCAGATACCAAGTGCATAGTATGTGCACAGGCTTGGTTTCCGCTTGCCTTGGGTTTCTGTGACTGTATTCCCTGTTGGTGCATGTTTCCCTGTCTTACTTCTATCCTCCCTAGCACCAACAATGGAGCTCCCACCAGTTGTTTTTGGTAATTTATCCTCACTATTGCTATTGGAGTCCTCTTGTTTGCTATTTCCTGCGGTATTTCTAGTTTGCAATATTGGTTTTATCTTATCTTTGACTACACTTGTTTCCCTACTATGGCTCCTGTCCCCTATGAGGTCATTTATATGTATTCCTTCCTGCGTATAATTCCCGACTACCTGGACAAAATCTCCAGCTTCACCATTACTGTCTCCCAGGACAGCATCTCCAGCTTCACCATTACTGTCTCCCAGGACAGCACCTCCAGCTTCACCATTACTGTCTCCCAGGACAGCACCTCCAGCTTCACCATTACTGTCTCCCAGGACAGCACTATCAGCCACACATTTACTGACTACCAGGACTTCATCTCCAGCCTTACAGTTTCTGACTACATGGCCAGTATCAAGGGCAGTACCATTCAGCCCAGACTTTTTATGTTCCCATCTGTTGTAGAAAGCTTCCAGGTTTTCTATGAAAGCAGCTTTGATGTTGTCCTCTTTTAATACGCTTGTGATTTTAGTCCACAGATTTATCTCATTTGGGCATACCCAAAAACACTTCCCTGTTTTAACACTGCTTGTAGCTAGTTCTTGGATATCTGCAGAAGGGGCGTGACACCAATTTCCACAAAAATGACAATTTACCCATGTGGAAGCCCGTTTGTTTGACTGACCACAGACTACACACAGCTTCATAATGATTTGAATGGTTGATTTACTGCAATTCTACTAGCAGAGTGTGAATAGTGTGGGAGACTGGTTTTGTGTGCGCGCTGATGGGCAGACACTACCAGAAGGTCACTGAATCACGAGTCCAATCACAAACCATAAAGCTAAATTTTGCGGAAAAAACTTACTGAAAGTCGGATTTCACGAAAGCTGCAACCGCCAAATGGCAGGAGTCCACTATACTATCTGTAAGGGGCCTGAACGATGAATTTGAAAATAACAAGGAGAGCAAACAAGCCTGTTAATGCATTTTGTAACATATTTAATATCAGCAAAAGAATGTGTTTTTTAAAGCAGATTTGAAGATGCTGGTAGACAGAGGCTCTGGAAATTTCTGGTAGGCAGTTCCAGATTTTGGGTCCTTTTATATGCACATTATTATTTGTATTGTGAATAGATTTAGGTATTTGAAGGGTGGTGGAGTGTGTTGTATAGCAGTAGACTGAAGAACAGTTGAGTGTGTTGTATAGCAGTAGACTGAAGAACAGTTGAGTGTGTTGTATAGCAGTAGACTGATGAATGGTGGAGTGTGTCGTCTAGCAGTAGACTGAAGAATGGTGGAGTGTGTTGTGTAGCAGTAGACTGAAGAATGGGGGAGTGTGTTGTGTAGTGGTAGACTGAAGATTGGGGGAGTATGTTGTGTAGCAGTAGACTGAAGAATGGGGGAGAGTGTTGTATAGCAGTTGAATGAAGAATGAGGGGGGAGTGTTGTCTAGCAGTGGATTGAAGAATGGGGGAGTGTGTTGTCTAGCAGTAGACCAAAGAATGGGGGAGTGTGTTGTCTAGCAGTAGACTAAAGAATGGGGGTGTGTGTTGTATAGCAGTAGACTGAAGAATGGGGGAGTGTGTTGTCTAACAGTGGACTGAAGAATGGGTGGAAGATGAGAAAAGTTGTGTTATCAGCAAAGAGAGTAGGTCTAAGTTGTTGTGATACATTTGGAAGGTTGTTGATATATAAGAGGAAAAGTAGGGGAAGCCAAGGACACTTCCCTGTGAAACTCCAGTGTACACAGGTCTTGTTGAGGAGGTTGTGTCCTTAACCCTTTGAGGGTTCTGACCCCCAATCTGAAACTTGTCCACAGGGTCCAAGAATTTTCAACAAAATTTTTTTATTATTTTCTCTTTTGAAATGGTAGAGAATTTTTTCTGAAGGTAATAAAACAAAAAGTAGGAAATTTAATGGAAAATTGATGAAATTACACTCTCACGAGTTTTGCTGCATCAGCAATATTTGCACATTGGCGATTTTGCCCACTTTGACTCCCATTTTAGGCAAATTACATTATTCCAGTCTACCAAATTCCTAGTTATTTTGCTAGTATTACTTCTGTTTTATCGACTGAGCACAAGAAATCGCCCAATCAACTACAGTAGACTTTCATTTAACACGGTAGTTACGTTTCTGAAAATGGCGTGTTAGATAAGACTGTGTTAGACGAACTGAAGACCTTATGGGAAAAATAGGGTAACGTTCCTGGGAGCCCCAAAAAAGCCAAACAACTTTTTATTAGGCCTCCACATCTTACAAAAATAAAAGTGAATATGTATTATGTTGTTTTTACTGGTTAAGACTACAAATGTAACAGAAATAATAGTATTTCTTTCCTTAAATTGTGGGTGCTGGTGTTTGTGAATGATTGTGAAGAGAGTGGAGAGTTATGTTGTGACCCTACTGGGCTGAGGTGGGGATGGTAGAGGTTCTGGTATTGAAGTTGATGGTTGTACTGGAGTATCTAACTTTAAGTCATTCAGTCAGTCAAGCCAGTGATTCAGTCAGTCAGTCAAGTCATTCAGTCAGTCAACCAAGTCATTCAGTCAAGCCAGTAAGTCATTCAGTCAAGTCATTCAGTCAAGTCAGTCATTCAGTCAAGTCAGTAAGAAATTCAATCAAGTCAGTAATTCAGACAAGTCAGTAAGTCATTCAGCCAAGTCAGTAAGTCATTCAGTCAAGTCAGTAAGTCAGTCACACAAACTTATGTTTACCTCTTTTTCTGTGTGCAAAGTAA
>NW_027195877.1:0-126616 GCF_038502225.1 Cherax quadricarinatus | reverse complement strand
GCATTTTCCTGGACTGCAGGAAGGCCTTTGACAGTTCCTCACAAGAGATTAGTACAGAAGCTGCAGGATCAGGCACGTATAACAGGAAGGGCACTGCAATGGATTAGAGAATACCTGACAGGGAGGCAACAATGAGTCATGGCATTTGATGAGGTATCATAGTGGGCACCTGTGACAAGCAGGGTCCCACAGGGGTCAGTCCTATGACCAGTGCTATTATGGTATATGTGAATGACATGATGGAAAGGATAGACTCAGAAGTGTCCCTGTTCACAGATGATGTGAAGTTAATGAGGAGAATTAAATCAGATGAGGATCAGGCAGGACTTCAAAGAGACCTGGACAGGCTGGACACGTGGTCCTGCAACTGACTTCTCGAATTCAACCCTGCCAAATGCAGAGTCATGAAGATTGGGGAAGGGCAAAGAAGACTGCAGACAGAGTATAGGCTAGGTGGACAAAGACTGTAAACCTCACTCAAGGAGAATGATCTTGAGGTGAGCATAACACCGAGCACGTCTCCAGAAGCACACATCAACCAGATAACTGCTGCAGCATATGGGCACCTGGCAAACCTGAGAATAACGTTCCGATACCTTAGTAAGGAATCGTTCAAGACACTGTGTATGTCTGACCCATACTAGAGTATGCAGCCCCAGTTTGGAACCCACACCTGGTCAAACACATCAAGAAATTAGAGAAAGTGCAAAGGTTTGCAACAAGGTTAGTCCTGGAGCTCAGGGGAATGTCCTACGAAGAAAGGTTGAGGGAAATCGGCCTGACGACATTGGAGGACAGGAGGGTCAGGAGAGACATGATAACGACATACAAAATACTGCGTGGAATAGACAAGGTGGACAGAGACAGGATGTTCCAGAGTGGGGACACAGAAACAAGGGGTCACAATTGGAAGCTGAAGAATCAGACGAGTCACAGGGATCTTAGGAAGTGTTTCTTCAGTCAGAGTTGTCAGGAAGTGGAATAGTCTAGCAAGTGATGTAGTGGAGGCAGGAACCATGCATAGCTTTAAGATGAAGTATGGCAAAGCTCAGGGAGCAGAGGGAGAGAGAGGACCTAGTAGTGATGAGTGAAGAGGCAGGGCCAGGAGCTTAGTCTCGACCCCTGGAACCACAATTAGGCGAGTGCAATTAGGTGAGTAACACACACTAGCACAACATATCATGTCATGAGTAATGACATTATCTTAGAGAAATTATGTTATATAATATTTAAGCCTCCTGTGTTATGTAATATCTATTGTGCAGTGTGCATCCGCTTGTATAATTAATAGTCATTATAATTTAAAAAATTAAAGCTACAGGAAAAGCAACGATATCGGCTAAAATTTTAGTATTGGTATCGGCAAAATTTTTGGTATTGTCCCATCCCTAATATATGTGGGTGGGTATTCCTCGGTGGCATCATCTGCCACACACATGGCTGTGATGGTAATAATGAGAATTTCAGCTTCTAATCAGGGGATAGTAAGCATATCACTGAGAGATTTACTGCTTAGTTTTATGGAATTTTCTCATGACTCACACTTTGAAAGATCAGATGGAGTTCTCAGCAGTCAAATCAGTCTTGTAACAAAATTTTCTTGTGAAATGTCTAAAGGTGAGTAATACTGACAGTTATTTTTTTGAATTATTAATATATCCCACAGTGGTTCATGATGTTAGCGATGATGTATGTATTGCTGGCTGCTCTGATGGGGCAAGTGGCAGGAGAATTAGCTGCCCCAGAGAGGTCGTACAAGATTCTTATGCTCCTACCTGTATCCACTACAAGCCACAAGAATTTCTTCATGCCACTTGCTGAGGCTCTAGGTGACCGTGGACACAAGGTAGTTCTTCAGTGTTCGTACTAATTGTCAATTAAGTCTATTGAAAGGAATGAAAATAGCATACAAAAAAAAAAAGTTTAATGAACTAATTTTAAAAGCTCCTAACATAATTTATTAAATTTCCTAATTTACTTTTATCTTGAATAACACTTGTCTTTTGTGTTTGCAGAAATAGTATTACTGTACAGGTCTCCCTCAACATTCGCGAGGGTTAGGGGATCAATAGCCTCGCGAATGTTGAAAAATCGCGAATGTTTGGTGCCCCAATATATTGTAGGGAAATATAATACAATACTGCTTCCTTAACTTGTTGAACCATGAACAATCATAAAATACATGAAAACGTCGTAAATTGTACTAAATACATACATGTTATGGTTTAATAATGTGTATGTTATTATATACCACTGCCTCCACCACTTCCTCAACCACTGCGAGTCCCTACTACCCTCCCTCTGACACCCGCAACTGGCAGCCAGCCCTCCCACCAGTGTGGTAAGTATTTTGTTTGTTCATTATTTGCTATTAAACTACAGTATAAATAATGCAAACCCGTTCATGACTGCATATTGGAATGGCTATTCGGACAGGTATTGGACGGTGACATCATATGTTTACTCTTGAGCACAGCAAAGAATCAAACATTTCTCTTACTGCTAATAATAACAATGGTAATAATAATAATAGTAATAATAATAATAATAATAATAATAATAATAATAATAATAAATACGATAGAACTGAAGAAGGAAATTGCACAAAAATATGAGAGTGGTTCAGGCATCGTTAGCCAGTGTGGCTTTGTTTATGCTGGAGTGAGCAGTAGTCTCCCTTCTCTTCCAAACATTTCACAATTCACTGTGTTTGGTGCTTGTAGATTGAGTGTGACTGGAGTGGTAGAGGCAGTGTTTGAGGCTGTGGTTGAGGCAGTGGTAGAGGCAGTGGTAGAGGCAGTGGTAGAGGCAGTGGGTGAGGCAGCAGTTGAGGCAGTGGGTGAGGCAGTGGGTGAGGCAGCAGTTGAGGCAATGGTAGAGGGAGCAGTTGAGGCAGTGGCATTTAATAACATATATGTTATAAATAATAATAGTACGTATTATTAATAACGTGTATTATTATTATTATTAACAACATGTACACCTAACATCCGACATAAGAACTGCTCGACTTACGACCACTCGACTTACGACCGTGTTTTTTATGCCAAATTTCTGGGAAAAAAACAACTATTTGTGTTGTACACAGTGTTTATCCTAAACCTTACAGTATAAAATACAGTACTAACAGCATAAAAAGTAAAGTAAAACATGAAATACCAAAATAAAACAATAAAATAAAGTCATTACAAAAATGTTTTGTTGATATTCAGTAGTAAAGTTCGACTTACGAACATTTCGACTTACGACCGGTTTCTCAGAACCGAACTCGGTCGTAAGTCGGATGGTAGGTGTATTATTATTATTATTATTATTAATAACATATATGTTTTTAAATACCACTGTCTCAACCGCTGCCTCACCCACTGCCTCACCCACTACCTCACCCACTGCCTCACCCACTACCTCACCCACTGCCTCAACTGACACAGCTAACAAGATAAATGACTTCTTCTCAACCATAGGATCTAATCTCGCCAATAAAATCTCACGTATCAGTGCCCATGCCGGGGACTACCTAGCTGGGAATTTCCCAAATTCCTTCTATCTTGCTCCAACTCAGCCCACGGAAATCACCAAGATTATAAAGTCACTTAAAAATAACTCGGGGAATCTTTCTCATGCCCCACCATTATTGTACAAGCGAGTGGCCCATGTCCTTTTGCATGCTATTTCATTACTTTTTATCAAGTCACTTGAAACTAGCACCTTCCCGAAACTACTCAAGATGGCAAGGGTTACACCAATACATAAAGGTGGTGACCCTACAGATTTAAACAACTATAGGCCAATATCAAACTTACCATTGCTATCCAAAATCTTTGAGAAACTCGTGCACAGGAGACTATTTTCATTTATAACGGCACAAAACATACTCAACCCCTGCCAATTTGGATTCAGGAAAAATAAAAGCACTAATTGTAAAGGACTTGCCTAGTATGGGCCAACAGGCCTGCTGCAGTGTTCCTCTTTTCTTATGTTCTTATGTAATGATGCAATTATAAAAATGCTAGATCTGCTTTACACAGCATTGGAAAATAAGGAATATCCACTAGGAATTTTTATTGACCTAAGAAAAGCTTTTGACACAGTAGACCACGGCATCCTACTCCACAAACTTGACCATTATGGTATAAGAGGCCATACGCTTGCATATTTAAAATCTTACCTTATTAATGGGTATCAGTATGTCACCATTAAAGACACAGCATCAACAACACGGCCACTTGAAACTGGAGTTCCGCAGGGAAGTGTCCTTGGTCCCCTGCTCTTCGTCATTTACATCAATGATCTTCCAAACGTATCCCAACACGTGAACCCAATTCTCTTTACTGACGACACGACTAATGTCATCTCTCACCCTAATCTTGCCACCCTCAACACCATTGTTAATGAGGAGCTGATCAAAATATCAACTTGGATGACAGCCAATAAACTTATGGTTAACACTGACAAAACCTACTATATTATGTTTGGTAGCAGAGCAGGACTTGCGCAAATTAACATTAAGATCGACAACACTCTAATTGCCAGACATAATGAGGGCAAATTCCTAGACCTATACCTCGACAACAACCTGAATTTCAGCACCCATATCCAACACATAACCAAAAATGTATCCAAAACAGTTGGGATCCTCTCCAAGATATGATACTACGTGCCGCAAAATACTCTTCTCACACTATACCACTCACTTACTTATCCATACCTCACCTATGCTATTTGTGCTTGGGGATCAACTGCAGCAACACACCTAAAGCCAATAATAACCCAACAAAAGCTGCTTTAAGATTTTTTTTTTTTTTTTTTATTATCACACCGGCCGATTCCCACCAAGGCAGGGTGGCCCGAAAAAGAAAAACTTTCACCATCATTCACTCCATCACTGTCTTGCCAGAAGGGTGCTTTACACTACAGTTTTTAAACTGCAACATTAACACCCCTCCTTCAGAGTGCAGGCACTGTACTTCCCATCTCCAGGACTCAAGTCCGGCCTGCCGGTTTCCCTGAATCCCTTCATAAATGTTACTTTGCTCACACTCCAACAGCACGTCAAGTATTTAAAAACCATTTGTCTCCATTCACTCCTATCAAACACGCTCACGCATGCCTGCTGGAAGTCCAAGCCCCTCGCACACAAAACCTCCTTTACCCCCTCCCTCCAACCCTTCCTAGGCCGACCCCTACCCCGCCTTCCTTCCACTACAGACTGATACACTCTTGAAGTCATTCTGTTTCGCTCCATTCTCTCTACATGTCCGAACCACCTCAACAACCCTTCCTCAGCCCTCTGGACAACAGTTTTGGTAATCCCGCACCTCCTCCTAACTTCCAAACTACGAATTCTCTGCATTATATTCACACCACACATTGCCCTCAGACATGACATCTCCACTGCCTCCAGCCTTCTCCTCGCTGCAACATTCATCACCCACGCTTCACACCCATATAAGAGCGTTGGTAAAACTATACTCTCATACATTCCCCTCTTTGCCTCCAAGGACAAAGTTCTTTGTCTCCACAGACTCCTAAGTGCACCACTCACTCTTTTTCCCTCATCAATTCTATGATTCACCTCATCTTTCATAGACCCATCCGCTGACACGTCCACTCCCAAATATCTGAATACGTTCACCTCCTCCATACTCTCTCCCTCCAATCTGATATTCAATCTTTCATCACCTAATCTTTTTGTTATCCTCATAACCTTACTCTTTCCTGTATTCACCTTTAATTTTCTTCTTTTGCACACCCTACCAAATTCATCCACCAATCTCTGCAACTTCTCTTCAGAATCTCCCAAGAGCACAGTGTCATCGGCAAAGAGCAGCTGTGACAACTCCCACTTTGTGTGTGATTCTTTATCTTTTAACTCCACGCCTCTTGCCAAGACCCTCGCATTTACTTCTCTTACAACCCCATCTATAAATATATTAAACAACCACGGTGACATCACACATCCTTGTCTAAGGCCTACTTTTACTGGGAAAAAATTTCCCTCTTTCCTACATACTCTAACTTGAGCCTCACTATCCTCGTAAAAACTCTTCACTGCTTTCAGTAACCTACCTCCTACACCATACACTTGCAACATCTGCCACATTGCCCCCCTATCCACCCTGTCATACACCTTTTCCAAATCCATAAATGCCACAAAGACCTCTTTAGCCTTATCTAAATACTGTTCACTTATATGTTTCACTGTAAACACCTGGTCCACACACCCCCTACCTTTCCTAAAGCCTCCTTGTTCATCTGCTATCCTATTCTCCGTCTTACTCTTAATTCTTTCAATTATAACTCTACCATACACTTTACCAGGTACACTCAACAGACTTATCCCCCTATAATTTTTGCACTCTCTTTTATCCCCTTTGCCTTTATACAAAGGAACTATGCATGCTCTCTGCCAATCCCTAGGTACCTTACCCTCTTCCATACATTTATTAAATAATTGCACCAACCACTCCAAAACTATATCCCCACCTGCTTTTAACATTTCTATCTTTATCCCATCAATCCCGGCTGCCTTACCCCCTTTCATTTTACCTACTGCCTCATGAACTTCCCCCACACTCACAACTGGCTCTTCCTCACTCCTACAAGATGTTATTCCTCCTTGCCCTATACACGAAATCACAGCTTCCCTATCTTCATCAACATTTAACAATTCCTCAAAATATTCCTTCCATCTTCCCAATACCTCTACCTCTCCATTTAATAACTCTCCTCTCCTATTTTTAACTGACAAATCCATTTGTTCTCTAGGCTTTCTTAACTTGTTAATCTCACTCCAAAACTTTTTCTTATTTTCAACAAAATTTGTTGATAACATCTCACCCACTCTCTCATTTGCTCTCTTTTTACATTGCTTCACCACTCTCTTAACTTCTCTCTTTTTCTCCATATACTCTTCCCTCCTTGCATCACTTCTACTTTGTAAAAACTTCTCATATGCTAACTTTTTCTCCCTTACTACTCTCTTTACATCATCATTCCACCAATCGCTCCTCTTCCCTCCTGCACCCACTTTCCTGTAACCACAAACTTCTGCTGAACACTCTAACACTACATTTTTAAACCTACCCCATACCTCTTCGACCCCATTGCCTATGCTCTCATTAGCCCATCTATCCTCCAATAGCTGTTTATATCTTACCCTAACTGCCTCCTCTTTTAGTTTATAAACCTTCACCTCTCTCTTCCCTGATGCTTCTATTCTCCTTGTATCCCATCTACCTTTTACTCTCAGTGTAGCTACAACTAGAAAGTGATCTGATATATCTGTGGCCCCTCTATAAACATGTACATCCTGAAGTCTACTCAACAGTCTTTTATCTACCAATACATAATCCAACAAACTACTGTCATTTCGCCCTACATCATATCGTGTATACTTATTTATCCTCTTTTTCTTAAAATATGTATTACCTATAACTAAACCCCTTTCTATACAAAGTTCAATCAAAGGGCTCCCATTATCATTTACACCTGGCACCCCAAACTTACCTACCACACCCTCTCTAAAAGTTTCTCCTACTTTAGCATTCAAGTCCCCTACCACAATTACTCTCTCACTTGGTTCAAAGGCTCCTATACATTCACTTAACATCTCCCAAAATCTCTCTCTCTCCTCTGCATTCCTCTCTTCTCCAGGTGCATACACGCTTATTATGACCCACTTCTCGCATCCAACCTTTACTTTAATCCACATAATTCTTGAATTTACACATTCATATTCTCTTTTCTCCTTCCATAACTGATCATTTAACATTACTGCTACCCCTTCCTTTGCTCTAACTCTCTCAGATACTCCAGATTTAATCCCATTTATTTCCCCCCACTGAAACTCTCCTACCCCCTTCAGCTTTGTTTCGCTTAGGGCCAGGACATCCAACTTCTTTTCATTCATAACATCAGCAATCATCTGTTTCTTGTCATCCGCACTACATCCACGCACATTTAAGCAACCCAGTTTTATAGTGATTATTTAAGAATAATCACTAAATCCCATCCCTGGCAACACATCCCCCCACTCTTCATAGATCTAAACTTACTCCCTGTTCAGTACATCCACACTTACTACTGTGTAATCTACATCTACAGGACCTTAAATTCCAATATTAACCTTGACCTAAAACGCTTTCTTGATAGTTGTAACAGAACCCACAGGCATAACACCAGACACAAACATTTCTATGACATTCCCCGTGTCCGACTAAACCTTTACAAAAATTCAATGTATGTCAAAGGCCCTAAAATCTGGAACACCCTACCTGAAAACTCTAGAACTGCAGACACATTCATCACCTTCAAAACTACCATTAGAAAACATCTTATCTCCCTGATACACCCCGTCAACTAATTACACGAATACCACCTAGTGGTTCACACTTACACTCACTCACCCATTTGACCATAAACAGAAATATCAATCTCAATCTTAAAATAATGAATCTTAACTAGTCATAAGTTGGCCTGTGATACTCCAATACTGAAACTATGTATTGTGCCAAAACAAAAGCATTCACATTGCTAAACTCACAAACTAGTATTTAGTCACTTAGCCATAACACCAACTTACCTCATAATTTGTAATATTTTAAATTTAAGAATTAATCCAAGTCTGCCTGAAATGCCTAGCCATGCTAGGTGTTCTAGTGGCACCCTCTGTAATTAGTACTTTACTACATGTAAACCACACAATAACCAAATTTTGTAAGCTCAGCATTGTAATCCTTATAGAGAATAAACTTTGAATTTGAATTGAATTGAATCGAACTGCTGCCTCAACTGCTGCCTCACCCACTGCCTCAACCACTGCCTCTACCACTCCAGTCACACTCAATCTACAAGCACCAAACACAGTGAATTATTGTGAAATGTTTGGAAGAGCAGGGAGACTAATGCTTACTCCAGCATAAACAAAGCCACACTGACGATGCCTCAACCACTCCCTCGTATTTTTGTACAATTTCCTTCTTCAATTCTATTGTATTTATTATTATTATTATTATTATTATTATTATTATTATTATTACTATTATTACTATTGTTATTATTAGCAGTAGCAGAAATGTTTGATTCTTTGCTGTGCTCAAGAGTAAACATTTGATGTCACCGTCCGATACCTGTCTGAATAGCCATTCCAATATGCAGTCATGAATGGGTTTACATTATTTATACTGTAGTTTAATAGCAAATAATGAACAAACAAAACACTTACCACACTGGTGGGAGGGCTGGCTGCCAGTTGCGGGGGTCAGAGGGAGGGTAGTAGGGACTTGCAGGCGGCGGGAAACTTAAGTATGATTTGGCGGCTGGGAATTTGGCGGTTGGGAATTCGCGAATGTGTGAAGCCCACGAAAGTTGAAAACGCAAATGTTGAGGGAGACCACTATATGCTTTTGAGAATTAAACCATTATATATCATACAGTGCTTATGTAGTGAAATTTAACCAGATTTCATTCCAAATAGATATACGAGTACAGGTGCTCCCTGGCTTACAATGGGATTATGTTCCGATGAACTCATTGTAAGTTCAAAAAATTGTAAGTCTAATATGAATATATGATAAATATGTAAATAAATAACTGTCACTGAATAAATGAAGTAATTACTGTAACTCAACACCACTATTGAAAAAATAAATGAATGCAAGTTTATCCAATCAATAAATGTACAGTACAAAAAATTTGATAGTACCATTGCAAAGTTGAAGTATCGTAGGTCAAACCATCGTATTCCGGGTTGGTAAGTAAGACACACGTGCAACAGTTAAGTATCTTTATTCTGAAACATTTTGCCTATACAGTAGGCTTCTTCAGTTGAGTACAGAAAAGTTCGTAGAAGCAGTAGAGATGTGAAGGTGATGTAATCAGTCCATGACCAACCTGTCAGTATTTTATACCATTTTAGTATTCTGGGTACCATCTGGAGAAGACTCGGCCAGGACATCACCGGCAAACCTTCAAGAAGAAGAGAAGAAACCATCATAAAGTGAGGAGCATCTATATTTTGTCACCTCTCATTATTTTGTATGACTACCTACAGTCAAAATTTCCAGAACTCATCATGTGAGGGTGATTGCTCATCGAGTTGCAATATACTTGCAAAAGATGAAGCATCCTGGTGTACAATAGTTCAGATTTATATTAAATAATCCATGAAGCAACTTCCATTCATTAATTTCATTTCAGCCTCTAGCACAGCTATTTAAGTCTCATCCTCTCTATTTCCATATCACCTGGAGTAGGTGATCCCTCAAGGTTACTGTTACCAGGCATGTTTACTGATGGATTATTATCTTCCTCCCTGAAGCCTGAAAAGTCTGAACTCATCTTCTGACATAGATTTTATCCTTAAACACTTGCTTCCCTCTTATAGTATCAGTGGACAAAGTTTTCCAACAGGCACATAAAATACCACAAGTTGAATGTAAAATATGCACATAGCACTTACCATAACCACAACCTGTTACCTAATATATGAGAACAACACTTCCACTGAGACCACCTTGGAAAATCTTCTCCTACCAGAAACATGCAACTGTTATTACCCCATACCAGTACATATAGTTCAAAGAATGTTTTGAGTTATTTTAGCAGTCAAATAACTCTCCCGGTCAAGCTCCCATATTATGTTGTTGTCCCTTTTAAACTTTGATGGGAGGTTCTCACTATATGTTCTAGTGTGGGGTAGCTTTTTACATAAAGGCCTTATCAGTCTAGGGTAATACTTACATTCATGATTGATCATCCTCAGTGTCTCTGAAATCCTTTCTCCAGCCCTCTTCACAGGTTATTTATACCACTATTACAAAAATATATATATTCAGGTAGATATATACAAAATATACAATTTTAGCACTCTCCTATTCAAAACATAGGCAGGCACACCCCTTAGCTGCTCCCCTAGGACAGCCCACGTGGTGCATCTGAAACAATTAGCCCTTCTTTCCTCTTGATGACCTTAGTCCAGTGTTTTGACACTTTAGTCACCCTGGGTATTAGATATTTAGATTTTGCCACCGAAGTGGCTAGTTTATTGTGCACCCCATATCCATCCTGTGGACAGTAGCACAAGAGCATATGGATACACAAAAGGCCTAGGAACTAGGCCCCAAAAGGGTTAACAGGTGTACATATGTTTTTTTTTTATCTATATATCTACAGTTAAAGTTAAGGTAGCAGGTTGGTAGACAGCAACCACCCAGGGAGGTACTACCGTCCTGTCAAGTGAGTGTAAAACGAAAGCCTGTAATTGTTTTACATGATGGTAGGATTGCTGGTGTCTTTTGTCTGTCTCATAAATATGCAAGATTACAGGCATGTCTTGCTACTTCTACTTACACTTAGGTCATACTACACATACATGCACATGTTTATTTATACACACTCATCTGAGTTTTCTTTGATTTTATCTTAATAGTTCTTGGTCTTATTACTTTTCCTTTTATATCCATGGGGAAGTGGAATAAGAATCTTTCCTCCGTAAGCCATGCGTGTTGTAAAAGTCAACTAAAATGCTGGGAACAATGGGCTAGTAACCCCTTTTCCTGTAAAGATTACTAAAAAGAATAAGAAGAAGAAAATTGTCAAGGTGGGAAGTCTGGATGTTGTGCAAATGATAAGAAAGTGATGATTGTGGATGTTATGAATGAGAAGAAACTGGATGTCCTGGCTTTAAGTGAAACAAAGCTGAAGGGGGTGGGAGAGTTTCAATGGAGAGGAATAAATGGGATTAGGTCAGGGGTTTCAAATAGAGTTAGAACTAAAGAAGGAGTAGCAATAATGTTGAAGGATAAGCTATGCTATGGCAGGAAAAGAGGGGCTACAAATGTATTAATTCAAGGATTATGTGGAGTAAAATAAAGATTGGATGTGAAAAGTGGGTTATAATAAGCATGTATGCACCTGGAGAAGAGACAAGTGTAGAGGAGAGAGAGAGATTTTGGGAAATGCTGAGTGAATGCATGGGGAGTTTTGAATCAAGTGTGAGAGTAATGGTGGTTGGGGATTTCAATGCTAAAGTGGGTAAAAATGTTATGGAGGGAGTAGTAGGTAAATTTGGGGTGCCAGGGGTAAATGTAAATGGGGAGCCTTTAATTGAGCTATGTGTAGAAAGAAATTTGGTAATAAGTAATACATATTTTATGAAAAAGAGGATAAATAAATATACAATTCAATTCAATTCAATTCAAAGTTTATTCTCTATAAGGATTACAATGCTGAGTTTACAGAAATTTGGTTATTGTGTGGTTTACATGTAGTAAAATTGTGATTACAGAGTGTACCACTAGAACGCTTAGCATGGCTAGGCATTTCGGCCAGACTTAGTTTTATTCTTAATTGTAAAATATTACAAATTATGAGGTAAGTTGGTATTATGGCTAAGTGACTAAATACTAGTTTGTGAGTTTAGCAATGTGAATGCTTTTGTTTTGGCACAGTACATAGTTTCACAGGATTCATTATTTTAAGATTGAGGTTAATATTTCTGTTTATGGTCAAATGAGTGAGTGAGTGTAAGTGTGAACCACCAGGTGGTATTCGTGTAGTTAGTTGACGGGGTGTATCAGGGAGATAAGATGTTTTCTAATGGTAGTTTTGAAGATGATGAATGTGTCTGCAGTTCTAGAGTTCTCAGGTAGGGTATTCCAGATTTTAGGGCCTTTGACATACATTGAATTTTTGTAAAGGTTTAGTCGGACACTGGGAATGTCGTAGAGATGTTTGTGTCTGGTGTTATGCCTGTGGGTTCTGTCACAACTATCAAGAAAGCATTTTAGGTCAAGGTTGATATTAGAGTTTAAGGCCCTGTAGATGTAGATTGCACAGTAGTAAGTGTGGATGTACTGAACTGGGAGTAAGTTTAGGTCTATGAAGAGTGGGGGTGTGTGTTACCAGGGATGGGATTTAGTGATTATTCTTACTGTAGCTTTTTGTTGGGTTATTATTGGCTTTAGGTGTGTTGCTGCAGTTGATCCCCAAGCACAAATAGCATAGGTGAGGTATGGATAAATAAGTGAGTGGTATAGTGTGAGAAGGGCATTTTACGGCATGTAGTATTGTATCTTGGAGAGGATCCCAACCGTTTTGGATACTTTTTTGGTTATATGCTGGATATGGGTGCTGAAATTCAGGTTGTTGTCAAGGTATAAGCCTAGGAATTTTCCCCCATTATTTCTGGTAATTAGTGTTGTCAATCTTAATGTTAATTTGTGCATCTCCTGCTCTGCTACCAAACATAATATAGTAGGTTTTGTCAGTGTTAAGCGTAAGTTTATTGGCTGTCATCCAAGTCGATATTTTGATCAGCTCCTCATTAACAATGGTGTTGAGGGTGGCAAGATTAGGGTGAGAGATGACATAAGTCGTGTCGTCAGCAAAGAGAATGGGTTTCAGGTGTTGGGATACGTTTGGAAGATCATTGATGTATATGAGGAAGAGCAGGGGACCAAGGACACTTCCCTGCGGAACTCCAGTATCAAGTGGCCGTGTTGTTGATGCTGTGTCTTTAATGGTGACATACTGATACCTATTAGTAAGGTAAGATTTGAAATAAGCAAGCGCATGGCCTCTTATACCGTAATGGTCAAGTTTGTGGAGTAGGATGTCGTGGTCTACTGTGTCAAAAGCTTTTCTTAGGTCAATAAAAATTCCTAGTGGATATTCCTTATTTTACAATGCTGTGTAAAGCAGATCTAGCATTTTTATGATAGCATCATTAGTGCTTTTATTTTTCCTGAATCCAAATTGGCAGGGGTTGAGTATGTTTTGTGTTGTTATAAATGAATATAGTCTCCTGTGCACGAGTTTCTCAAAGATTTTGGATAGCAATGGTAAGTTTGATATTGGCCTATAATTGTTTAAGTCTGTAGGGTCACCACCTTTATGTATTGGTGTAACCCTTGCCATCTTGAGTAGTTTCGGGAAGATGCTAGTTTCTAGTGACTTGTTAAAAAGTAATGAAATAGCATGCGAAAGGATATGGGCCGCTCGCTTGTACAGTAATGCTGGGACATTAGACAGATTCCCTGAGTTGTTTTTAAGTGACTTTATAATCTCGGTGACTTCCGAGGGCTCAGTTGGTGCAAGATAGAAGGAATTTGGGAAATTCCCATCTAGGTAGTCCCTGGCATGGGCATTGGTATGTGGGATTTTATTGGCGAGATTAGATCCTATGGTTGAGAAGAAGTCGTTTATCTTGTTAGCTGTGTCAGTGGGATGTAGTGGTGTTTCATTAGGTTTAGTTAGGACAATATTCTTGGTTTTTTTTCAGTTTGTGGGTCCCTAGAATCTGAGAGAGTGTTTTCCAGGTCTTTTTTATATCTCCTCTAGTGTCTGTGAATCTACTGGAGTAGTATAGTTGTTTGGCTTTCTTTATTACTTTGGTGAGAACTGATGAATAGTGTTTAAGAATATCTTTGTGTATTAAGCCCTGTCTATATTGCTTTTCATATTGGTGTTTCTTGTCAATGGATTTCAGAATGGTACTGGTTAGCCATGGGCAACCAAGCCGTTTGTTTGTGATCTGTTTCGTTTTTATAGGACAATGTTTGTTGTATAGTCTAAGTAATTTGTTAAGAAAAATGTCTGTCCAGTCATCAATACCATTGGCCTTGGAGAATTCTCTAGGTCAGCTGTGAACTTCCTTATTGAGGCCTCGTCATGGAGTCTAAATGAGACTTTGTTGAATTCAAGTGGTGGTTTACTAATGTTTGTCAGGAGGAAGGTAGGGTAGTGGTCTGTAGTGCTATCTGTGATTATCCCTGATTTAAGGGGGGCTAGTATATTGGTCCATATGTGGTCTATTATGGTTGCACTTGTCTCAGTGAGCCTGGTTGGTTTAGTTATTGTTGGTATGAGAAGTGTGTTGTTCATATTGTTGATGAAATCAGTTACAGGCTGATCATCTAGTAAGCCAAGGTTGATGTTGAAGTCTCCAGCTAAGAGAAGGTGGTGCTTATTCATTTGTCTGTTTGTTATTAGTGACTTTAATTTCTCACTGAAATTTGGGATGTTTGTGTGAGGTATCCGGTAAATGGCACCGATTGTTATAGGTGTCTTAAGGTTTTTTACAGTAAAATTAGCAAAAATGTATTCCCCATATTCATCAACTTAACATTAAGATCGACAACACTCTAATTGCCAGACATAGTCCAACAGAATTTCCAGTCATGTGGCAATGACATTCTTGAACAGCTGGAACTCCAGGATCTCCCAATCCTCACAGTAGACACTTATGTCCTTCCTGCCCGTGGGTGGAGACGTTACCCTTGCAATGTAGCTCGTATAACTTTTGACAGCCGAGAACTCCCATCCTCTGTATATGTCGCGGGACATCGGTTACAAGTTTGAAAGGTGATACCTACACCGCAACAGTGTAGAAATTGCTGGCGTTTTGGTCACCCAGCGAAATATTGCAGATCTATGGCCGAATGCCCAGTCTGTGGTGCTGACGACCATTCTAATACATCTTTCAGTCAACCTCCATCTTGCCTTAATTGTAATGAAGCTCACCCTTCATACTCCCGCCGTTGCCAGGTCTACTTAAATGAACGTGAAATCCGTTGCCTCAAAGAGGCAGGTCTCCCTTATGCTATGGCAGTTACTCATCTCCGCCTCCAAGGGAGACTACCCCGTGTTTCTTATTCTCATGTTTCAAAACATCCCCCCACTTCCGGGGTCCCATCTTCTGCAGCCTCCTCTGTTGTTACCCCTCCCATAGCCTCTCCGGAATCTAATCCTTTTGCTGTCCTTGGCTCTGACGTCCCGACTACAACTCAGTCTGTTCTCACATCTTTGCGTCCTTCCTAACAAGCCCCAGTATCGACAAGACCTAGTACGACACCTAATACCAATCGTCCCCTCTACTTCTCAGAAGTCCAAAAAATCCACATTGCTCAAATCTTCTTTGCCCCTTCCTTCCCTTCTTCCACCTCCACACTTTACCTTTCCAGTCTCTGGGCCTAGTTCTTCCCCTCTCTCTGGCTCTATTACAAGTGTGGAGATTCACCCTCCTCCTCGTACTATGCCTTCCACCCCTGTCCCCTCCCAAGTTTCTCCCTCTTCTGCCACCTCCCAGGTTTCTGCCTCTTCTGTCCCCCCCCCCACACTTCATCTCCAGTCCCTTACACTCTTTCCTCCCCCTCTACTTTGGTACAGTCCATTACTGTCCCAATCTTTACTCACCCTCCCCCTTCTATTTATTTATTTAGAAATTTTAGCATACATACAGAGGTACAAAAAAAATACAGGTAAGAGCAGCATGCCAAAGCCACTTATATGCATAGCATTACGGGCTGGCTTAAAATTAACTTAAGATTAACTAAGCAATGATGAAATCAGTGATAAGACATTATTGTAAACAGATAACTATAAAGCACAAATGAGTATTACAAAGACAGGTCATATGGTTGCATGCATTGCTGTTCATTCAGTAGAATGGAGTATTCTGTTAGGTAGTGTATTTAAAAAAATAACAAAGTTAGATTGGGTCCTAGGTTTAACATTCATGTGATATAATTGTGAGTAACATTTTGGATATACAATTTATAAGGTTCAGTTATTCAGTATTTATTTGGTTTTGAGTGAGTAAGTGAACTTTGAGAAGAGACTTGAATTTGTAAACAGGTAGTGTTTCTTTTATATTTACAGGTAATGAATTCCAGATTTTAGGGCCTTTTATGTGCATTGAGTTTTTGCATAGCGTGAGATGGACACGAGGAACATCAAAGAGTGATCTGTGCCTTGTGTTATGGTCATGTGTTCTTTTGAGGTTGGCAAGGAGATGTTTGAGGGGAGGGTTAATATCAGAGTTAAGTGTTCTATGTATGTAATAGGTGCAATAATAAGTATGGATGTTTTGTATGGTGAGTAGGTTGAGTGTTTTGAATATTGGTGGAGTGTGTTGCCTGTAGTGAGAATCTGTTATCATTCTAACTGCAGCCTTTTGTTGGGTAATTAGTGGTCTGAGATGGTTAATTGTTGTTGAGCCCCATGCACAAATTCCATAGGTGAGATAGGGGTAAATAAGAGAGTGAAAAAGGGCCAGGAGGGCTGACTGTGGAACATAGTACCGTATCTTCGATAGTATGCCTTCAGTCTTGGAAATTTTCTTAGAAATTTGTTGTACATGTGTATGAAATTTGAGTCTATTATCGAGGTGGATTCCTATGAATTTTCCCTCTGTTAGCTTTGTGATAGGTGATCCATTTATCGTTATGTTAAGAGGTACATCTGTAGCTCTGTTACCAAACTGAATGAAGTAGGTTTTGTCAATGTTTAGTGTAAGTTTGTTAGTCCTCATCCAGGTAGATATTTTCTGTAATTCGGTGTTTACAGTATTGGCTAGCGTGACTGGGCTCGGGTGAGAGAAGACGTATGTAGTGTCATCTGCAAAAAGTGTGGGTTTGAGTAATTGCGAAGCATTTGGTAGGTCATTTATGTATAGGAGAAAGAGAAGAGGGCCAAGGACACTTCCCTGTGGGACACCAACTGTAATTGGTTGTGCGGAAGAGCTTGCCCCCCCAAAAATAGCACCTGAATTATTTAACAAATGTAAAAATAATGAGCTAAGGTAGTTTTTTAAAGCTAAAATAAAGGAGACAATATAAAAGGGACTAAAATAATTTGTGGTGAACAAATAAAGTGATGATCAAATAATGGAGCTTGGGAATATGATAGTACGTAGTACTTTAACCCTTTGAGGGTTTTGGTCGTACTAGTACGTCTTACGCATAGGGGTTTTTGACGTACTAGTACGCATAAATTCTAGCGGCCTCAAATCTCGCAGGAAAAGGCTGATAAGCCTAGATGTGAGAGAATGGGTCTGTGTGGTGGGTGTGCGCAGTAGGAAAAAAATCTGGGACCCAGTGGTGCATTGTGGGAATGCCATCATAGTACACAATTTCCACCGTGCGGTAAGAAGTTCCTCACTCCTCGGCGAATTGGGACACTTTTGTTCCCCAGTGACAGTTCTAATACAGATGGAAGTGACAGTGAAGATGAGTTTCAAGGTTCTGGTGAGGTTTTGACCGAAACTAATGACCATAATATGGGTAATAGTGAGGAAAACCCAGACAACCCACAGCCTTCCACCTCTGGTGCTGGGCCGTCGTTCAGTTGTACCAGAATCAAAGAGGAAACTCCTATTTTCCAAAATCCCAGACTCAGATGTGAGCATTGGTGATGATAATGATAGTGATTATGAACTACAAGCTCTTCAAACTTGTTCCAAGAATGGAGGAGGAGGAGGAGGCAGAGGAGGAGGAGGCAGAGGAGGAGGAGGCAGAGGAGGAGGAGGCAGAGGAGGAGGAGGCAGAGGAGGAGGAGGCAAGAGGAGGAGGAGGCAAGAGGAGGAGGAGGCAAGAGGAGGAGGAGGCAAGAGGAGGAGGAGGCAAGAGGAGGAGGAGGCAAGAGGAGGAGGAGGCAGAGGAGGAGGAGGAGGAGGAGGAGGAGGAAGAAGAAGAGGAGGAGGAGGAGGAGGAGGAGGAGGAAGAGGAGGAGGAGGAGGAGGAAGAGGAGGAGGAGGAGGAGGAGGAGGAGGAAGAAGAAGAAGAATACGTAATGATAACAATAATACATAATAATAATACATAATAATAATAATACATAATAATAATAACACATAATAATAATAATACATAATAATAATAATACATAATAATAATAATAGGTAATAATAATAATATGTAATAATAAATGTTCACCCATGACAGTAACAAGATAAGGGGAGATAACATCTGATAAGTGCTGACGTTTGATGAAGGTAAATGAGGGTAGAGCTGATGCCAAAAGATGAGATGAACATCGCCCTCCCTTTGTTTTTGCTGGTATACTAACATTTCTGTCTGTCTATTTGCCTGTCTGTCAAGTTCCCTGTCTGCCCATCTAGCTCTCTGTCTCAGAGAGCCACAAGACTGCGTCATCACTTTTACTCACATCTTCAAGCAGAGTATAGCACTTTGTCTGGGTTTCTTGGGTTATCCTAGGTAATTTATACTATGTATACTTGTATTTATGTGTACCTGTGAGACAGAGATAGACAGACAGATAGAATGAGGGAGAAAGATAATTAGATAGAATGGAGGAGGGGAAGCAGCATCCGACCCCATTGTTTTGACAGGCCGGAGGGGGAAAGAGTAATGAGCCAATATGTCACTTTGACAGCTGCCGACTCCTTGTAATTTACACTATGGACGAGGAGGAGAAGGAGAAGAGGAAGAGTAGGGGGAAGAGGAAGAAGAGGAGGAGAAGGAAGAGGAAGAGTAGGAGGAAGAGGAATAAGAGGAAGAGGAGGAGGAAGAGGAATAGTAGGAGGAAGATTAGGGGGAAGAGGAGGAAGAGGAAGAAGAGGAGGAGGAGGAAGAGTAGGAGGAAGAGGAAGAAGAGGAGGAGGAGGAGGAAGAGGAGGAGGAGGAAGAGGAAGAGTAGGAGGAAGAGGAAGAGTAGGAGGAAGAGGAAGAGTAGGAGGAAGAGGAAGAGGAGGAAGAGGAAGAGGAGGAAGAGGAAGAGTATGAGGAAGAGTAGGGGGAAGAGGAGGAAGAGGAAGAAGAGGAGGAGGAGGGTGGAACACTAGTACACTGGTACTGGTACACTAACATTTCTGTCTGTCTATTTGTCTGTCTGTCAAGCTCCCTGTTTATCTGTCTATCCGTCTAGCTCTCTGTCTCAGAGAGCCACAAGACTGTGTCATCACTTTTACTCACATCTTCAAGCAGAGTATAGCACTTTGTCTGGATTTCTTGGGTTATCCTAGGTAATTTATACTATGTATACTTGTATTTATGTGTACCTGTGAGACAGAGATAGACAGACAGATAGAAAGAGAGAGACAGATTGAAAGAGATAGAATGAGGGAGAAAGATAAAACACCATTGTGTATGACACCATGTTTCAGAGTTCCACAAGCTGCAGAACTAATAGGAATATGTTCAGTGACTGTATATTGGTATATATATTATAGAACAATAATAATAAACAATGTTTTGTATTGTTTGTTTTTGTAAACAAGTTTTGTAAACAATATGTTGATAATTATGTTTGTGTGCTTATTGTGTTGTATACAACGAGTGTATATATGTACATTGCACCTTACTTTGGTCTCACAGGCCACATAAGTTATGTGAAAAAATAAAATAGTGAAAAAAACAACAAACCTTCAAATACAAGTAAACTAAAGTTTACCGGGTGAGCGGCAGTCGCCGCTGTTGCCATACGCGGCTCATTTTCTGCAAACTTCATGCATCCATATCTCCGTAAGTATTGATGGTAAATTTTTTTTGTTTATCCTATAATGTTTAGAAAAAAAAAACTCTATTTTTTCATAAGAAAAAATAATTTTTTTTTTTTTTGAAATTTGGCCGACCCTGAGAACGAGTTTCGGAGAGGGCCTGTCGACCCTCAAAGGGTTAAAGGTAATTCTTTAAAGTTAGAATTATAATATAAAATTATAATATAAAAGGGACTAATATAAGTTGTGGTGAACAATAAAGTGGTAATCAAATAAATGAGCTTTGGAGTATAATGGCAAAATAGTGAGTTAACTTTAGACCTGAGAATAGCAGATTATTTTAACAATTGTGAATATATGAGCTATTACAATTAAGTAATGGTAAACAAGTTAAATGCTGACAGTTTATTGCACAATAAAAAGTAAAAAAAAAAAAAATGAGGTAGTTGGTACTAGCTAGCAAAAGATAGTTTTGGTACTTGCAAAAAGGTAATTGGAATATACACTAATTGCACACACAATAAAAAGTGACTAAAAAAACAAGTAGTGGTACACAAAATTAAATGGACAGGTAAGAACAATGAATAATATTAATTTGGAGTAAGATTTGACTTGTAACATAAAATTATGAGCAATTAATAGCAGTAAGAAAGAAGTAAAAAAGTATTGGAGGTATCTCCAATATGGTCTCCCATACATCTTTGAATTCAGAAACACTTGAAGCCATTTCAGAATATATTGCAGAGACTATACCTTCAATGGACAGTGATTCCCTTCCTGTTCCTTCTCTTCCCTCTCCTCCATCTTCACAACCCCATTCTTCGCAACGCTCGGTTCCTTCGCTGCTTGAACATCTTCCAGTGCCACCACACATTGACTTTTCTAACCCCTCTAGTCCGTAGGTGCCTTTCCCTACGGATTCCTGGTATTTTCTTCATTGCCAATCATGGCCTATTTACAGTGGAATATCCGCGGCCTGAGGGGTAATCGGGGTGAGCTTCAGATGTTGCTTTCCAGGTTTTTCCCTGTTGGTGCTTGCTTACAAGAACCAAAATTACACTCGGCTGTTTTCCAACCTATCTCAGGCTATAATTTATTGTATTCTTCGGATCCTTTCTCAGATGGGATCTTTAATGAAAGTGCCCTTCTTCTACGCAATGATATTCCGTACTGTCAACTATTTGTCTATACCTCGCTGCATTACACTGCAGCCCGTATCCACTTGAATAAGTGGTTTACAATATGTTCTTTATATCTCTCTCCTTCTCGATCATTTTCTATCCCAGACTTTACCTTTCTTGTTTCATCCTTACCACCACCACTTCTGTTACTTGGTGATTTTAACGCCCACCATTTCCTCTGGGGGGGGGAGTGTCTCATTGTGACTCACATGGCATCCACTTGGAGGCTTTTCTCGCCTCTCACCCCCTCCATGTTTTAAATACAGGTACTCCCACCCATTTTGATCCTCGTACTCACTCTCTCTTGCATCGATCTATCAGTCTGCTCTACCGGACTTACATGACAGCGATCATTTTCCAATCATTCTAACTTCTCCTTCCTATTCACCACCTTTCCGTAGCCCTCGCTGGCAATTTGATCGGGCAAATTGGGATCTTTACTCGCAACTCACTGCTTTTAGTGAGGTTCCTTCTTCATCCTCCATTGATGAGCTCCTACACCTCTTCTCGACGTCAGTTTATACCGCAGCTTCTCATTCTATACCCCAAACCTCAGGCAGGCATTCTCAGAAGTGTGTGCCTTGGTGGTCTCCTGCTTGTGCTCGTGCAGTATGTTTGAAACGCACTGCATGGGGCAGGTACTGGTACAATAGAACCGCTGAGAGACTTCTTGATTTTAAGCAGAAGCGTGCGATCGTTCGCCGTGTCATCCGTGAAGCTAAACGCACTTGCTGGTGAGACTATGTTTCCACCATGACCTCTGCTTCTTGTATGAGTGCAATCTGGAAAAAAGTGAGGAAATTGAGTGGTAAATACTCTCCTGACCCGGCTCCTGTTCTACAGGTCGCTGGTGTTGATGTAGCAAACCCTCTCGACGTTGCCATTGAACTTGGCACACATCTGGTCCGTATTTCCCGGGGGCTCCATCTATGCCCCTCGTTTCTTTCTTCAAAGTCTGCCAGAGAGTTAGTACCCTTGGACTTTTCTTCTCTCAGAGAAGAACAGTATAATGTGCCTTATACACTTCAAGAACTGGAGGCAACGCTCTCAGCTTACCGATCATCGGCAGCTGGGCCTGACGACATTCATATTCGTATGTTACAACATTTACATCGGTCAGCCCTTGTAATTCTCTTACACCTCTTCAATCATATTTGGGCACGGAGTTCTTCCCCAGCTGTGGAAATCTGCCATTGTTCTCCCTTTCCGCAAACCGGGTACTACAGGACATGATGCCTCCCACTATCGTCCCATCGCTCTTACTAGTGCAGTTTGCAAAGTGATGGAACGTCTCGTAAATCGACGTTTAATGTGGTATTTAGAGACACACAACAGTCTCTCCACTAGTCAGTATGGTTTTCGTAAGGGCCGTTCTACCATAGACCCCTTACTATGCTTGGATACGTATGTTCGTAATGCCTTTGCGAATAATCACTCAGTTATTGCCATATTTTTTGACCTTGAGAAGGCATATGACACAACTTGGAGGTATAATATTTTGGCCCAGGCCCACTCCTTAGGCCTCCGAGGCAATCTACCATCCTTCCTTAAGAACTTTTTAACTGACAGACATTTCCGTGTTCGAGTCAATAATGTTCTTTCCCCGGACTTCGTCCAAGCTGAAGGTGTCCCTCAGGGATGTGTTCTAAGCACAACACTTTTTCTCCTTGCTATAAATGATTTGACCTCTGTTCTTCCACCCAATATTTGGTCATCACTCTATGTTGATGACTTCGCTATTGCTTGTGCAGGCGCTGACTGTCATCTCATTGCAGTTTCTCTCCAGCATGCGGTCGACTGTGTTTCCACTTGGGCCACCATGCACGGGTTTAAATTTTCAAGTACCAAAACTCACCAAATTACTTTCACTAGACGCTCTGTCATCTCCGATCATCCTTTGTATCTCTATGGCTCCCGTATCCCCGAACGTGATACAGTCAGGTTTCTATTTGACCGTAGGTTATCCAGGAAACCTCACATTACCTCTCTGAAGGCAACTTGTCACAGCCGGCTAAACCTTCTTAAAACCCTTGTTCATCTTTCCTGGGGAGCTGATCGTCGAACTCTGCTTTGCCTACATTCAGCCCTCGTTTTATCGAAACTTGATTATGGTGACCAGATTTATTCAGTGGCCTCTCCTGCTACTCTCTCTAGCCTTAACCCTATCCATCACCAAGGATTACGTTTGTGCCTTGGTGCTTTTCACTCTTCCCCTGTTGAGAGCCTCTATGCAGAAGCGAATATTCCATCCTTGTCTGATCGCCGTGATGCCCATTGCCTTCGCTACTATGTACTCTCTCACGATCTCCACAACCCTTCTATTTATAGAATGGTCACCGATATTAGTAGACATTCTTTATTCGTTCGCCGCCCCTGTTTGCTCCGTCCCTTTTCTCTTTGCCTACGTTCACTCTTGTCTTCCCTTCAGTTACCACCTTTATATGTTCATGTAGCATCTCACTTTTCCCTACCCCCCTGGGAAGTTCCAGCTGTTCGGGTCTGTTCTTTCTCACTCCCGTGCTCGAAAGCTCAACTGCCTACGGTGGCTTCCCGCTCTCTTTTTCTTGATCACTTCCACTCCTATTCTCATGCCATTGCTGTGTACACAGATGGCTCTAAGTCTTCAGACGGCGTCGGATTCGCAGCAGTGTTTCCGGACAGCGTCGTGCGGGGGCATTTACTATCTTCGGCTAGCATTTTTACTGCTGAATTGTATGCCATTCTTGCAGCACTTATTCCTATCGCATCTATGCCTGTGTCATCATTTGTGGTAGACTCAGACTCCCTTAGTGCTCTACAGGCTATACGAAAATTTGATACATCTCACCCCCTAGTTCTCCGTATCCAACTTTGGCTACGCCGTATCTCTACAAAGCATAAAGATATTATTTTTTGTTGGGTCCCTGGTCATGTCGACGTACAGGGCAATGAACAGGCAGACACTGCTGCGCGGTCAGCAGTACATGACCTACCAATTTCTTATAGAGGTTTTCCATTTCTGGACTATTTTGCTGCAATAGCTACCCACCTTCACGCCCGTTGGCAACAACGTTGGTCAACTCTGCTTGGTAACAAACTTCATTCTATTAAACTGAGCATTTTTTACTGGCCGTCTTCTTGTCATCAGTGCCTTGGTTGGGAGACCACTCTCTCCCGTCTTCGCATTGGCCACACTCGTCTTACTCACGGGTATCTCATGGAGAGGCACCCTGTACCTCTCTGTGAGCAGTGTCAAGTTCCTGTATCGATTAGCCACATTCTGTTAGACTGCCCTCTCTATCAACGAGCACGCAGAATTTACCTCCAACGCCGTCTTCGTTCTACTACTCTCTCTTTACCTTACCTTCTTGCTGATGGACCCTCCTTTAATCCTGACTCTCTCATTGACTTCTTGACAATGACTGATTTACTCCACAAACTCTGATGATGATACCTTACGCACTCCCCTCAGCCCTTTCTAGCTCAGTCTCTTGCTGCCCTTTACCCTTTCACCATCCACTTCTCCGTTGTTATCCATAACCTATTACTCATCCACCTCCCTTTTGCCACCTGATACCCTCGCTTCCTTCCTGCCCTGCAGCGCTGTATAGCCCTTGTGGCTTAGCGCTTCTTTTTGATTATAATAATAATAATTAATGGTAAGTTTGATATTGGCCTATAGTTGTTTACATCTGTAGGGTCACCACCTTTATGTATTGGTGTAACCCTTGCTGCCTTGAGTAGTGACGGGAAAGTGCTAGTTTCTAGTGACTTGTTAAAAAGTAATGTAATAGCATGCGAAAGGCCATGGGCCGCTCGCTTGTACAATAATAGTGGGACGTGAGACAGATTCCCTGAGTTATTTTTAAGTGACTTTATAATTGCAGTGACTTCCATGGGCTCAGTTGGTACAAAATAGAAGGAATTTGGGAAATTCCCATCAAGGTAGTCCCCGGCATGGGTGTTGGTACGTGGGATTTTACTGGCGAGATTAGATCCTATGGTTGAGAAGAAGTCGTTTATCTTGTTAGCTGTATCAGTGGGATGCAGTGGTGTTTCATTAGGTTTAGTTAGGACAATATTCTTGGTTTTTTCAGTTTGTGGATCCCCAGAATCTGGAATCAGGTCTTTTTTATATCTCCTCTTGTGTCAGTGAATCTGCTGTAGTAGTACAGTTGTTTGGCTTTTTTTAGTACTTTAGTGAGAACTGATGAATAGTGTTTAAGAATATCTTTGTGTATTAAGCCCTGTCTATATTGCTTTTCATATTGGTGTTTCTTATCAATGGATTTCAGAATGCTGCTGGTTAACCATGGGCAACCGAGTCATTTATTTGTGATCTGTTTCGTTTTTATAGGACAATGTTTGTTGTATAGTCTAAGTAATTTGTTAAGAAAAATGTCTGTCCAATTGTCAATACCATTGGCATTGGAGAATTCTGTAGGCCAGTCAACAGTCTCTAGGTCTGCTGTGAAATTCCTTATTGAGGCCTTGTCATGGAGTCTAAAGAAAACTTTGTTGTATTCCAGTGGTGGTTTACTAATGTTTGTTAAGAGGAAAGTAGGGTAGTGGTCTATAGTGCTGTCTGTGATTATCCCTGATTAAAGGGGGGCTAGTATATTGCTCCATATGTGGTCTATTATGGTTGCACTTGTCTCAGTGAGCCTGGTTGGTTTAGTTATTGTCGGTATGAGAAGTGTGTTCATATTGTTGATGAAATCAGTTACAGGCTGATCATCTAGTATGCCAAGGTTGATATTGAAGTCTCCAGCTAAGAGAAAGTGGTGCTTGTTCTTTCATCTGTTTGTTATTAGTGCCTTTTATTTCTCACTGAAATTTGGGATGTTTGTGTGGGGTATCCGGTAAATGACACCGATTGTTATAGGCGTCTTAAGGTTTTTTACAGTAAAATTAGCAAAAATGTATTCCCCATATTCAGCAACTTAACATTAAGATCGACAACACTCTAATTGCCAGACATAATGAGGGCAAATTCCTTGGCCTATACCTCGACAACAACCTAAATTTCAGCACCAATATCCAACACATAACAAAAAAAAGTATCCAAAACCGTGGGGATCCTCTCCAAGATACAATACAACGTACCGCAAACTGCCCTTCTCACACTATACCATTCACTTATATATATCCATACCTCACCTATGCTATCTGTGCTTGGGGTTCAACTGCAGCAACACACCTAAAGCCAATAATAACCCAACAAAAAACCGCAGTAAGAATAATCACTAAATCCCATCCCTGGCAACACCCCCCCACTCTTCATAGATCTAAACTTACTCCCTGTTCAGAACATCCACGCTTACTACTGTGCAATCTATATCTACAGGACCTTAAATTCCAATATTAACCTTGACCTAAAATGCTTTCTTGATAGTTGTGACAGGATCCACAGGCATAACACCAGACACAAACATCTCTATGACATTCCCGTGTTCGACTAAACCTTTACGAAAATTCAATGTATTTCAAAGGACCTAAAATCTGGAACACCCTACCTGAAAACTCTAGAACTGCAGACACATTTATCGCTTTCAAAACTTCGGTTAGAAAACATCTTATCTCCCTGATCCACCCCAACAACTAACTACATGATAACCACCTGGTGGTTCAAAATTACACTCACTCACCCACTGACTATAAACCCAGAAATACTAATCTTAATCTTAAAATAATAAATCCTAACTAGTCATAAGTTTGCCTTTGATTCTCAAATATAGACACCTTGTATTGTGCCAAAACAAAAGCATTCACATTGCTAAACTCACAAATTATGATGTAGTCACTTAGCCTTAATACTATAATCTGTAAGGGTTTAATGTTAAGAATTAATCAAAGTCTGCTTGAAATGCCTAGCCATGCTAGGTATCCTAGTGACCCCCTCTGTAATTAGTATTTTATAATATGTAAACCACAAAATACCCAAAACCTGTAAACCCCACATTGTAACCATTATAGAGAATAAACTTGAATCACTAAAACAAGTGGTGCTAATACAAGATAATTGGTTAGAGTAATAGATTCCAATACCACCCCCAACTTGGTATGGTCTGCAGTTGTGGATTGCTGTGTATCCTGGTAGTGGGTAGATATCTACTGTGTCCTGCTTAAGCCAGGTCTCAGTAAGAATAATACAGGAGAAGAGTGCCTTTAGCGACTCAAGGAGTGCCAGGAAGCCATCATAGTGTTTGCTTGAGGACCTGATGTTGTAGTTAAAAACTGATAGACTTTGAGCAGTGTTTAGGATAGTGCTGGCTTGTGATGCTGTGTAATAAAGGCAGTTACTTTCCAATAAGTTTTGATTGGGTGTTAGATTATGGAGGTTTAGATCAGGGTCGACGTGATCATTCATCTTTTAGGTTTAAATAGCGGTGATTTATATCCTGTATTGTGTGGTGAGTTCTAATACTGATATCTGTAATAGTGGGAAGTTTGGACCGTGTCTTCCTTTGCAGATGACACCCGAATCTGCATAACAAGTGTCTTCCATTGCAGACACTGCAAGGCTCCAGGCGGACATCAACCAAATCTTTCAATGGGCTGCAGAAAACAATATGAAGTTCAATGATGAGAAATTTCAATTACTCCGATATGGTAAACATGAGGAAATCAAAACTTCATCAGAGTATAAAACAAATTCCAGCCACACAATAGAGTGAAAAACTAACGTCAAAGACCTGGGAGTGATCATGTTGGAGGATCTCACCTTCAAGGACCATAACATTGTATCAATCACATCTGCTAGAAAAATGACAGGATGGATAATAAGAACCTTCATAACTAGGGATGCCAAGCCCAAGATGACACTCTTCAGGTCCCTTGTTCTATCTAGGCTGGAATATTGCTGCACACTAACAGCACCTTTCAAGGCAGGTGAAATTGCTGACCTAGAAAATGTACAGAGAACCTTCACGCAACTCATAACGGAGATAAAACACCTCAATTACTGGGAGTGCTTGAAGTTCCTGAACCTGGGCTCCCTGGAATGCAGGCGGGAGAGATACATGATTATATACACCTGGAAAATCCTAGAGGGACTAGTACCAAACTTACACACGAAAATCATTCTCTCCGAAAGCAAAAGACTCAGCAGACGATGCAACATCCCCCCAATGAAAAGCAGGGGTGTCACTAGCATGCTAAGAGACAACACAGTAAGTGTCAGGGGCTCAAGACTGTTCAACTGCATCCCAGTGTACATAAGGGGGATTACCAATAGACCCCTGGCTGTCTTCAAGCAGGCACTGGACAGACACCTAAAGTCGGTACGTGACCAGCCGGGCTGTGGCTCGTACGTTGGATTGCATGCAGCCAGCAGTAACAGCCTGGTTGATCAGGCCCGGATCCACCATGAGGCCTGGTCACAGACTGGGCCGTGGGGGCATTGACCCCCGAAACTCTCCAGGTAAACTCCAGGTATATATATCTAAAGCACTTTGGTCATACAGAGTATAGTCACTAATAAACATAATGAAGTTGATATTGTCTATGTGTTGTGCTAGAATCAGCTCAAGTACAACTAGGTATAAACTACTACTATAAAAATACAAAATAAAAATAGCACCAGACTCACTCTTAAAATTGCACTAAGGTCTACTATAATGAATTTGGTGTTGTCTATGTATTGAGCTAGAATGAGCTGAAGTACAACTAGGCATAAACTAATAATATTAAAAATACAAATTAAAATGGTACAAGACTCTCGCTTGTAACTGCACTAAGGTCTAATATAAGTTGTTAACAAAAACAGGAATATAACTAGATTGAAATTGAAATTGTTTTGTCCTATAAGCGTCTCTTGGGGGGGGGGGGCCTGGTTGTTGCTAAACCCTATAAGAGTATTTTCTGGTTTATTCACAAAACACACAAGCAAGAAATATTACAAAAAAAAAAATTAAAGATCTTACAAAATTACATAATTAACAAAACACTAGTACACATTCATCAAACAATAAAAATAGCATATAAAAAATAATTCACTAATAAAACTCAAGATATTATTGTACAGGTCTTCCATCACAAATCCGGCATCATTGGGACCTGTAGTGTGACGGATTACTGAGTTTGCCGAATTACAGAGTGGTTAAGTTCGAATACACTTAATAAAATTAACCAACTTGACTTACACAGTTCATTGAACATCGGCAAAAATCAAACATTTCCACTACTTTGAGCTCAATTTCAAGGTACTTTTCGTCATGAAAGCAATCAAAATCATGTCTATTTCTGTAACATATCTTCTATTATATCAAATGAGTCCAAAAAATGAGAATACAACCATAAAAACCATACGAAAATATACTGCAAAGAGGCGGCTAATGGCTGAGAAGTGAACTCCCTTATTTATCGTACATCATTTTTATTTTTGTTGTACGTTAAGAAGCATCTTTCCATCATACATTGCCCAAGTTTCAATGAGATAGCCCAACAAACAACCGAGAGAAAAAAAATATTTACCAAAAATCATATATGGCAAGCCCAAGCCAGGTACTGGAAGTAAGTCACTTTGTCTGACTTTTCTGGGTTATCCTAGGTTCTCTATACATACACTGCTATGTATGGTAATCTATGTAACTGTATTTGTGTATACCTGAATGAACTTATTTACTTCTAGTCTGTCAACTGAGTACAACAAACCGTCCATTCACTTATTTCAACTACCCAATAAAGTGGTCAGAAATTGGCAATGTGGCTGATTTCTCACAAATTTCAACAGATGCCAATTTCAAAATAGGGTCCAGAATAAACAATGCAGACATTCCTGGCACTAAAATAACATTTTCTCTGTTCATTAGTCACAGCTACAGGCCCCTCTTATATTACTCTTGCTTACCATTTGGAATTTTTATTCACAAAAAAAAAAAAAATAAAAGATTTACTGTTATGCAGACTGCTGCATTATTGTAATAATTTTATAAATAATGTCAATCCATTCTTGACTCCGTATTGGAATTTAGACTGGCAGGTGGACAGGTATTGGACGGTGACGTCATTTGTTTACTCTTGAGCTTCGCTAAAGAATAGAACATTTTCGCTACTGTGAGTGCAATTTCAAGATGCTTTTCATCATGAAAGCAATCAAAATCATATCTATTTCTGTAATATATCTTTCATTCTATCGAATGAGACCGAAAAAATAAGAATATAACCATAACAACCATACAAAAATATACCGTTAAGCGGCCGCTAAGGGCTGAGAAGTGAACTCCGCTATTTATGGTCTAATTTCTTTCAGTTTTGGTGTACATGAAGAAGTATCTTTCCATCATACATTGCCCAAGTTTGAATAAGATAACCCAACAAACAACTGAGAAAATAATAATAATAATAATAATAATAATAATCTTTATTTACTACACGTACATGTACAAGGTATACAGGCCTAGCTGACATCAGTGACATACTACTGTATAGAAAGGCACTTGTTATGCTGAATATTTCAAGAAAATTAGGTCAGTGTCCCAGGATAACACCCACACTAGTCGACTAACACCCAGGTACCCATTTACTGATGGGTAAACATAGACAACAGGTGTAAAGAAACACACCTAATGTTTCTACCCTAGCTGGGAATCGAATATTTACCAAAAATCATATATGGCTAATCCAAGCCAGGTACTAAAAATAAGCCACGTTGACTTTTTTTGGGTTATCCTAGGTTCTCTACACATATGCTGCTATGTGTGATAATCTATAGAGAGAAAATAACTTTTTTGTTTCATGTTTATGGTGGAGTACGAGTGTATATCATAGTTAGCCCTGTGCTATACTCCGTTTTCTCTAATATAAGCCCCCAAGACAAGGATAGGAGAATGGTATTTGTTTACCATATCCTCTTCATAACTCTGTCGAACTGCTCGGTGTTATGCCAAATATTATTCATTCTGGAGTATTTAACATGTTTTATGTTATTTATATTGTTTCTTATGTCATATTAGATGAATTGTGATAGGCAAATAAGCTGTAGTGTTGATATTAGCATAATAATAAAGCATATTCTCCTGCTTCATGAGACTGAGCTCATGGCAACCGAGAGTGGCTTCAAAGCCACCTTATCTTTAATGGATAATGTACTGTGTAGGTGCTTTACATAATGAGAAGCATTTCTTTTGTTCATTGGAACCATGGCTAGGGCTAAAAGTAAGCAGGTTAAAACAATAAATGGAGAAAAAGAAATTGGAATGACTTATGTAGCAAGTAGCGGCACCAAACAGTACCAGGAGGTTGGTGTGGCAACCCTGGAAATTTGAAATTATGCTAGCCAAAATTAGTGCCGAATAGCTGAAGGAACCGAATAACTGATTGCCGGATTTGTGATAGCGGACCTGTACAAAAAAATAAGAGATCTAGCTGAAATAGAGTAAACACCCAATATAACTTAACCAACTTTTAAGATACAAAAGAATGAACATATTTAGCATAAGTCATTTATATAAAAATTGGGCAAATACACAAAACAAGACAGGAAACATAGTATAGCAAAAATAAATATAAACTAGGTAAAAGGCAAATTGCAGAAAAAAAACATAGCTAAGCCTAAGTAGTAGATATTTAATAAAAGGGTATTAGTATAAATGATAGGTTAGAAATAAAGAGTATTAGGGTAGATCACAGGTTAAGAAAAAAAATTCCAGGGAAATAGGCTTATTCGACATCTCTGATAACTCTGATAACTAACAGCAGAAATCTAATAAAATAATGAAAGGAAAACATATTTTAAAAGTGTTAGGTTAAAATAGGTTAGTATAAAGATAAGAAAAAGACTTGCATAAGGTAGTTTTATATAAGCAATCATTTACACCTTAAGTTATCACTGTTCTTACAATTGACTATAATCATACAATATACAGATGTCATTTATGCTATAACAATAAGGCAAGTTATAAGGCATATACAGTTAATAGCCCTTCTTAGGGTAGTATGACAACAGCCAGCTGGAAGCTGTCTCACCCAGTGGCTACAGCACAAAAATAAAAAATTATCAATTTATTTATTTATTTATTTATTTATTTATTTATAATTTGAGCACACTTACAGAGGTACAAAAAAAAATACAGATAAGAGCAGCATGCCAAAGCCACTTATACTATGCATAGCATTACGGGCTGGCTTAAAATTAACTTAAGATTAACTAAGCAATGATGAAATCAGTGAAAAACATTAATGTAAACTGATTACTATAAAGCACAAGTGAGTATTACAAAGACAGGTCATATGGTTGCATGCATTGTTGTAAATTCAGTAGAATGGAGTATTCTGTTAGGTAGTGAATTTAAAAAATAATAAAGTTAGATTGGGTTTTAGGTTTAACATTTATGTGATATAATTGTGAGAAACATTTAAGATATACAATTTATAAGGTTCAGTTATTCAGTATTTATTTGGTTTTGGGTGAGTAAGTGATCTTTGAGAAGAGACTTGAATTTATAAACAGGTAGTGTTTCTTTTATATTTACAGGTAATGAATTCCAGATTTTAGGGCCTTTTATGTGCATTGAGTTTTTGCATAGCGTGAGATGGACACGAGGAATATCAAAGAGTGATCTGTGCCTTGTGTTATGGTCATGTGTTCTGTTGAGGTTGGCAAGGAGATGTTTGAGGGGAGGGTTAATATCAGAGTTGAGTGTTCTATGTATGTAATAGGTGCAGTAATAAGTATGGATGTTTTGTATGGTGAGTAGGTTGAGTGTATTGAATATTGGTGGAGTGTGCTGCCTGTAGTGAGAATTTGTTATCATTCTAACTGCAGCCTTTTGTTGGGTAATTAGTGGTCTGAGATGGTTACTTGTTGTTGAGCCCCATGCACAAATTCCATAGGTGAGATAGGGGTAAATAAGAGAGTGATATAGGGCCAGGAGGGCTGACTGTGGAGCATAGTACCGTATCTTCGATAGTATGCCTACAGTCTTGGAAATTTTCTTAGAAATTTGTTGTATATGTGTATGAAATTTGAGTCTATTATCAAGGTGGATTCCTAAGAATTTTCCCTCTGTTAGCTTTGTGATAGGTGATCCGTTTATCATTATGTTAAGAGGGACATCTGTAGCTCTGTTACCAAACTGAATGAAGTAGGTTTTGTCAATGTTTAGTGTAAGTTTGTTAGTACTCATCCAGGTAGATATTTTCTGTAATTCGGTATTTACAGTATTGGCTAGCGTGACTGGGCTCGGGTGGGAGAAGACGTATGTTGTGTCATCAGCAAATAGTGTGGGTTTGAGTAATTGAGAAGCATTTGGTAGGTCATTTATGTATAGGAGAAAGAGAAGAGGGCCAAGGACACTTCCCTGTGGGACACCAACTGTAATTGGTTGTGCAGAAGAGTTTGCCCCATTTGCGTACACATATTGGCTTCTGTTGCTGAGGTATGACTTGAGGTAGTTGAGGGAGTGCCCTCTTATACCATAGTGTGATAATTTTACGTGGAGCAAGTCATGGTCAACTGTATCAAAAGCTTTACGTAAGTCAATGAAGATCCCCAGTGGGACTTCTTTTTTCTCTATTGCAGTGTATATATGTTCTAGCATGTGTATAATAGCATCATTAGTATTTTTATTAGGCCTGAATCCAAATTGGCAGGGGTTGAGTATGTTTTGGGAGATAAGGTAGGAGTAGATTCGTTTATGAATTAATTTTTCGAAGATTTTTGAGAGAGGGTGTAAGTTGGATATTGGCCTATAGTTATTCAACTCTGTTTGGTCTCCTCCTTTGTGGATCGGGGTGACCCTTGCTATTTTGAGTACTGTAGGGAAGGTGGAGGATTCAATGGATTTGTTAAAGAGTGTTGCAATGATTGGTGATAGCACTTGTGACACTTTTTTGTATATAAAGGGTGGTAAGGTATTTAAATCTCCTGCCTTGTTTTTTAGTGCGTTGATAATAAGGGAGACTTCGTATGGGTTAGTCGGAGCTAGGAACAGTGTGTTCGGGTAGTTGCCGGTGAGGTAGTCATTTGGTGGGGTATCTGAGCTTGGGATTTTATTGGCAAGGTTTTGTCCTATAGTGGAGAAGAAATCATTGAGTCTGTTTGCTGTTTCTGTTGGTGGGAGTTGGGGTTCATCTGATTTTGCTAATTTTATTTCGCTATTTCGTGATATCTTTTTTGTTCCCAGAATTTCTGATAGGGTTTTCCAGGTCTTTTTTATATCACCTCGTAAGTTGGATAATCTGTTCTCATAATACAATTTTTTTGCAATGCTTTAGGTTCTCTACTTATACCTACATTAACACAGGTTATGAACTGACTTGTTAGCAGAAGATTTGAGTAGTTGAAGAAGGCTGCTTGAGCTGACAAAGGTGTGTGAGTGGGGCTTTGTTTACAGAAACTTAAATGTTTCCCTCCATGATTTTGAACAGAAATCCAACCCTTTACAAAACTTCTACAAAAGGAGTTCAACTTATCTCTATAAACCTTATTTATACTCAGTAATTATTACAATGAATGTTAATACTAGAAAAATAATCATACACATATAAAATTAATTTTAAACACTATATTACAGCTAAAAGAAATTCTAATGAAAACATATTGGAACCACCAATAACAGAACATCAACATGCAAGATTAATCACACTTCTAATATGTTTCTTTAGCTAATTTCCAGCTTTTACTATATTACGGATATTTTCAAATCATCTACAGATGCTACAGTAATAATAATAATAATAATAGGAGCTAGTAACCCCTTCTGTATACATTACTAAAGTTAAAAACAGAAACTTGTTTTTCTTTTTGGGCCACCAGCTGTATAGCCCTTGTGGCTTAGTACTTCTTTTTGATTATAATAATAATAATTTTTGTGCCACCCTGCTTCAGTAGGATACAGTCAGTTTGTTGAAAGACTAATGATGATGATAATAATAATAATAATAATAAGAATACTGATAATACTTTTTCAATTAAACATTTGACTCTGTTATACATTACATTTCAATAAAATTTCAATAAAATAATGATGGCAGATGACATTACCTAGCTTATCTTTTAATTAAACTGCATTTATTTCCTACACCTGAGTTACAGAACCATACACAGTAAATAGGTAAAGATCTAAGCAAGAAATACATAAGGACAGTCATGAAGTTTTCAGAATGAGTATTTATCACACCTTAACATAGGTAATACTTGAGGGATTGATTTGCTTCATTACACTACCGATGTGTGAATGAATTAATATGTAAATAAGGATCTTAGTACAGGTTCTCCTTGCTTCACTGTGATTCGAATTACGATATTTCGACTTTACGATGGTGAAACAAAGATGAATATTCCTGGCAATAGTAATTCTCTGTAGTGATCGCAAACATAAACATCTCATTTATTTATTTTTCAGCACTGGTATTTAGTTTCAATAATTTTGTTCATTTACTTATTCAGTTGATTTCTGCATATCAGTTAATATATGCAGTGTTTTCATATCATTTGCATTATCTGTGTCCAAATGTAAGCATGCTGGAGACAATGTTTATATACAAATTGAGAGAGTAAACACAAACTGAACCTGTCCATGAGAGGCTCTCCCGGTGTTTATATACCTCTGCTTATCTTATTTTTTTTATTAACACATCAGCCGATTCCCACCAAGGCAGGGTGGCCCGCAAAAGAAAAACTTAAATCATCATTCACTCCACCACTGTCTTGCCAGAGGGGTGCTTTACGCTACAGTTATAAAACTGCAACATTAACACCCCTCCTTCGGAGTGCAGACACTGTACTTCCCATCTCCAGGACTCAAGTCCAGCCTGCCAGTTTCCCTGAATCCCTTCATAAATGTTACTTTGCTCACACTCCAACAGCACGTCAAGTATTAAAAACCATTCGTCTCCATTCACTCCTATCAAATACGCTCACACATGCTTGTTGGAAGTCCAAGCCCCTCACACACAAAACCTCCTTTACCCCCTCCCTCCAACCCTTTCTAGGCTGACTCCTACCCCACCTTCCCTCCACTACAAATTTATACACTCGAAGTCATTCTGTTTCGCTCCATTCTCTCTACATGTCCGAACCAACTCAACAACCCCTCCTCAGCCCTCTGGATGATAGTTTTGGTAATCCCACACCTTCTCCTAATTTCCAAACTATGAATAACTAACTATGAATTCTCTGCTCTAAATTCACACCACACATTGCCCTCAGACATGACATCTCCACTGCCTCCAGCCTTCTCCTCGTTGCAACATTCATCACCCATGCTTCACACCCAGACAAGAGTGTTGGTACAACTATACTCTCATACATTCCCCTCTTTGCTTCCACAGACAAAGTTCTTTGTCTCCACAGACTCCTAAGTGCACCACTCACCCCTTTCCTCTAATCAATTCTATGATTCACCTCCTCCTTCACACACCCATCTGCTGACACGTCCACTCCTAAATATCTGAATACATTCACCTCCTCCATACTCTCTCCCTCCAATCTGATATCCAATCTTTCACTGCTTAATATTTTTGTTACCCTCATAACCTTACTCTTTCCTATATTCACACCTCTTGCCAAGACCCTCACATTCACTTCTCTCACAACCCCATCTATAAATATATTGAACAACCATGGTGACATCACGCATCCTTGTCTAAGGCCTACTTTTACTGGGAAATAATCTTCCTCTCTCCTACATACTCTAACCTGATCCTCACTATCCTTGTAAAAACTCTTCACTGCTTTCAGTAACCTACCCCCTATACCATACACCTGCAACATTTCACTGCTTTCAGTAACCTACCCCCTATACCATACACCTGCAACATCTGCCACATTGCCCCTCTATCCACACTGTCATATGCCTCTTCGAAATCCATAAATGCCACAAAAACCTCTTTACACTTACCTAAATAGTGTTCACCTATATGTTTCATTGTAAACACTTGGTTTACATACCACCTACCTTTCCTAAAGCCTCCTTGTTCATCTGCTATCCTACTCTCCATCTTACTCTTAATTCTTTCAATAATAACTCTACCATTCACTTTACCAGGTATACTCAACAGACTTATTCCCCCATAGTTTTTGCACTCTTTTTTTTTTTTTTTTTTTTTTATCCCCTTTGCCTTTATGCAAAGGAACTATGCATGCTCTCTGCCAGTCCCTAAGTACCTTACCCTCTGCCATACATTTATTAAATAATAACACCAACCACTCCAAAACTATTTCCCCACCTGCTTTTAACATTTCTATCTTTATCTCATAAATCCCAGCTTCCTTACCCCCTTTCATTCTACCCACTTCCTCACGAACTTCCCCCACACTCAAAACTGGCTCATCCTCACTCCTACAAGATGTTATTCCTCCTTGCCCTGTACATGAAATCACAGCTTCCCTATCTTCATCAACATTTAACAATTCCTCAAAATATTCCCTCCATCTTCCCAATACCTCTAACTCTCCATTTAATAACTCTCCTCTCCTATTTTTAACTGTCAAATCCATTTGTTCCCTAGGCTTCCTCAACTTATTAATCTCACTCCAAAACTTTATCTTATTTTCAACAAAATTTGTTGATAACATCTCACCCACTCTCTCCTTTGCTCTCTGTTTAGATTGCTTCACCATTCTCTTAACCTCTCTTTTTTTCTCAATATACTCTTCCTTTGCATAATAAAGGTTGAAAATGAAAGGAACCTGAATGTAATGTGTATGCCCTGCCTACTTCATATATATTTGTGCATCAGTTTAATTGGTACACTTGTATATTTTAATCAAGAAACTAGGACATGGGTGAGTGTGTTATTCTTGTTTTTGTTGTTGTTGTAGGTGTTAACTCTTAAACTGTCCAAACATAGATCAATGTTCACATGCATAGCACTCTGATCGTAGATCTACGTTTTATTTTACATGCTTTTAACCTTGGCACGATAAGCCTGAGTTGCCTAGACATGACAGAATGAGTCAGTGCATTCAGTGTGTGCAGTATGGTAAAATTCAGGGATACCGAGAAAAATGTGCTCTTGATTTTAAACAAAAAAACAATTCTTTTTTTCTCTAAAATATTCAGAGTGGTATGCACGTGAACGTTGATCTATGTTTGGACAGCTTAAGGGTTAATGGCTAACGGTCTGCAAGTATACCATCCACACTTCCTTACAGACTGATATTTTTATTGTTGAAAATGCAAGGGAAGTGATAATTTCATTACATTCCTTTACTGTAATAAATTTATTTATATGTATTAAATAGTTTGTGTTTGCAAAAGCATTCTGGTAGTCAATTTCACAGTAGTGAGATGAACACATCAACCCTGGGACCGCCACAATCTTCAACCAAACAATAACAGTACATTCATATATACATACATGCTGATAGCCTTGATAAGCTTTTCAAGTGCTTTCATAATTTTTTTCACGTTTTCTTGGATAGCTTGCATTTGTATTATGGTGGGTGCTACTCTGGACACTTTTATTTAGTAAAATAGCATTGTCTTAGCAAGTAAAATACATATGGTTTACAGTGGTACCTCGAGTTTCGAACAGCTCCCAACTCAAACAATTATGTAAGTGCTTTTGTAAGTGTATTGTTGGGGTCTGAAACAGACTAATCTAATTTGCATTATTCCTTATGGGAACAAATTCGTTCAGTTTAGGCACTCGAACAGCCTTCTGGAATGAATTAAGCTCATAATTCGAGGTACCATTATATTTTTTTTTATTGATATTTGCAAGGGATAGATGATAGCAGGTCTGAAACAGACTATGTTTGCACAGGTATTGTGCAGGATCACATCCACCCTTCCCACACATTTCCAGGTCAACAAACACTGACAACTACAGTGAATATATTCTTCTTAGGCCTAGAGCTTTATTCATCTTATGCTGTAGCATCAATTGTATAAATTATTGGAGGGTAAAAGAGGCGAAAGATATATTAATTGACTGTCTACTGTATTTATTTCCATATATACATTGCTAGTCATGGCATTATGCTGCTCCACCCCCACACACATACCAAAACACAAGCACATACCATGAAAGATTATAATATATATGTATATATTTGCACACTTACTGAGGTTTTAATACTTGGTGCTGCATCCTTTACTCTTAATCACGTCCCTCAGCTGTGTAGGAAGACTCTCACGCAAATTCTTAAGGGTTTGGGGAGGTATATTATTCCATGCCTCATGTAGAGCAGTCTTCAGCTGTGGGATGGAACTGATATCCTTGCCCAGCACACATCATCTCACTATTGACCAGAGGTTCTCAGTAGTGTTTAGGTCTAGGAAATTGCCTGGCCAGTCATTAAAGAGCCTCGCTTTACAGTTTTTAAGCCACTGAACTACAGATTTGGCGGTATGACACGGTGCACCGTCTGGCATAAAAACCATAGTCCCACACTTGTCAAATGCCTCAGGTAAATTGTCACACAATAACTCCAGGTAATTATACTGGTTCATATACTGGTTTTTGGGAGGCACAATGAGTTCACCAACACTCAGAGCACTGAAACACCACTGTTGAGGAGTCCAGTGAAGATATTTCTTTGCATAATCTAGCCTACGTTTCTTCTGTGACTTGGAGAGGATCGGTTTCTTAACTTGTCAGTGTCTACTGTAGCCCAGTTCTGAGACATGTCTGTTAACAATTCTTATAGACACCTCTGAGAGAAGATGTGGGTTCTTTTCTTTCAATTCTCTAGCAGTTATCTTAGGTGTACACTCTTACTGCTTCTTTAACACAGTTAAGGTATGAACAGATGTCTTCTTTGAGGGGCCAGACTGAGGTTTGGCAGACGGTAACTCATCACCGCCAGCAGCCTTGAAATGCTGCACCCAATTCCTCACTGAACGCTCACACGCACCAACATTCTCCACTATTTCTTTCGTCTGGTGACCAGCTTTGTGAAGCTCTATGATTTGAGCTATAGTTTCAGGTGTTAAAGACTTCCTTTTACCCATAATCAAACATGTATAGCCCCAAAACCAAAGGGAACACTGGATAAAAGATGGGGCAGATGAGAGACAAAAGTGCAACATTTCCTCTCACCACAGCAGCCATGTGAACACTGAGGAGTGTGGCAGCAGGCCGTGATGTCATGCTACTGACTGCTACCTAGCATAATGCACTGATGAAAAAAGACCCCTCTGTATGATTGGCCTTTGATTTTCATTACGGCATTATGCCGGGACGCTCACCCGGCACTGTACATGTATATCATTAAATATTCATATTTGACGTACGATATTTTTGAACTACGATTGGTTCATTGAGATGTAACCTCATCGTAAGTCGAGGACCAACTGTAATTTACAAGAATGTCTATTTTCATCTGTTCAGCAAAGTTTTTGTCCAGGTTGTCATTTCAGGTTTTCATCAGTCTCTTAAATTTACAGTAACATTCTTTCTCCAGGTAGTTATGTTAACCAATGATCCAAAGTCTTCCAAACATCCCAACATCTATGAGATCGACCACGGTTTTAAGATTTTCGGTGAAGAAAATGTATTTGAAAGCCGTAATGACCTGACAGGCAGTTTTTCTTTGTTCATTGTTGATCTTCCGCCAGTAGCGCAGAACTTATACAAAATCCCCAAGGTGAAGGAGCTTTACGAAAATAGGAAGGAGTTTGACCTCTTTATAGTCGACCATGCATTCAATGAGGTGAGAGAGTTTCTCTTTAAACTTCTGTAAAAGAGGGTCATTCATCTAGGAATTTATTTTCATGATACATGTAGTTGTACTTCATCCAATGTTGACTACTAATGTGTGTAGGATTTATTTGTCTTGGATTTGCTTTAAATTAAATCTTTTTATTATACAGTGCGCTCTCGATTATCGGCTGTTCTGCTTATTGGCCAACTTGGTTATTGGCCATTTTTTAGGCTCCCGGTTATCGGCTGTTATTTCGCTTATTGACCGTATGGTACACTTCAACCCGCCACCACCAGCTGCTTGCGTGTCAGTCTGGCTTTGTCTTTGGTCGAGTGAGGAAGCTTCTACTCATTCATCCATGCATTTCGTTATAAGTCATCGAGTTTCGTGGTTATTGATTAATTGCAACTGGGAAATAAGTAACCATGGCCCCAAAGAAATTCCCTAGTATAGTTCTTTTGGTAAAGAAAGTGAGAAACATGATGGAATTTAAGAAAGAAGTTGTTGAAAAGTATGAGAGTGGTGTACGGGTCCTAGAACTTGCCAGGATGTATGGGAAAAACAAATCAACAATCACTTCTATCCAGGCAAAGAAAGAACAAATCAAGGAAGCTGATGTGGTGAAAGGAGTAAATGTGCTAAACAAACAAAGGTCACCGATAATGGAAGATATGGAGAAGTTGTTGGTTTTGTGGATCACCGAAAAACAATTAGCAGGAGATAGTATGGCAGAGTTGATGATCTGTGAGAAGGCAAGGCAGTTGCATGTGGATCTTGTAAAGAAAATGCCTGGAACAAGTGCTGTTCTTAGTGATGTTAGGGTGGTCAAAGGCTGGTTTGAAAGACCTAAGAAGCATAGTGGGATACACAGTGTGGTAAGGCATGGGGAGGCTGCAAGTTCTGACAAATGTGAGGCTGAAAAATTTGTGCAGGAACTCAAGGGGTATGTAGAGGCTGAAGGATTCCTCCCTCAACAAGTGTTCAGTTGTGACAAAACAGGCCTATTTTGGAAGAAAATGCTACATTATGCAGGAGGAAAAAGCACTGCCAGAACACAAGCCTATGAAACACAGGCTTACTCTTTTGTTCTGTGTTAATACTAGTGGGGATTTCAGAGTGAAGCCTTTACTGGTATATCACTCTGGAAATCCCAGAGTATTCATGTCATTAAGAATAGATTGTGTAGAAAGCTAATAATAAGGCATGGGTCACAAGGCACATTTTCAAAGAGTGGGTCAGTGATGTGTTTGGCCCCAGTGTGAAAAAATACCTCCTGGAAAAGAAATTGCCACTTAAGTGCCTCCTGGTACTGGACAATGCTTCTGCTCATCCTCCAGACTTAGAAGACCAGTTGTTTAGGGACTTCCATTTTATAACAGTGAAGTTCTTGCCTCCTAACACTACTCCTCTCATCCAGCCCATGGACAAGCAGGCCATTTCTAACTTCAAAATCTCTCCACAAAAGCAGTGTTTCAAAGGTACTTTGAAGTGACCTCGGACACTCATTTGACCCTAAGAGAGTTCTGGAGGAATCACTTCAGTATCCTCCATTGCATAAGCCTTATAGGTAAGGTTTGGCAGGAAGGACTTTGAACTCTGCTTGGAGAAAATTGTGGCCAGATTGTGTCAAAGAGAGGGATTTTGAAGGGTTTGAGGCTAACCCTGAGGACCCTTTGCCTGTTCTGCAATCTATTGTGGCACTGGAGAAGTCCATGGGGTTGGATGTGAGTGGCGAGGATGTGGAAGAGTTGGTGGAGGATCACAGGGAAGAGCTAACCACTGAAGAGCTGCAAGACCTTCAACTGGAACAGCAACAGACTGCAACTGAGAAAATTGCTTCAAGGAAGGAGGAAGAGAGAGGGAAGAAAGTGCCTTCTTCAGTGATTAAGGACATGTGTGCAAAGCAGAATGAGTTGCAAAGTTACGTTGAAAAGTATCACCCTGACCAAGCTGAAACAAGCCATATCTGCAACATGTTCAGTGACAAAACCTTGTTCCACTTCAGGGAAATCTTAGAGAGATGCCAGAAACAGAGCATTATAGATAGTTATTTTGTGCGACGGGCCCAGTGACTCTCAAGCTGGTCCTAGTGGCATTAAAAGACAAAGAAGGGAAGTAACCCCTGAGAGGGACTTGTTGCCTGAAGTCCTTATGGAGGGGGATTTCCCTTCCAAACAATAACCCCTATTCCCTCTCTCCTTCTCCCTATTTTCCATAAGCCAAAACGAGTCTTCAGTAAAGATATGTAATAGTGATTTAATTGTTCATGTATTTATTTTATTTAGTTTTATTGTTTTGTGTATGTAAAACTATAATTACTCTTAAAAAAAAAATTTTTTTGTTACTATTTTTGGGCGTCTGGAATGGATTAATTGTTTTTACATTAGTTCTTCTGGGAAATATTATTTCGATTTTCAGCCATTTTGGTTTTAGGCAGACCTTCTGGAGCAGATTACGGCTGATAACCGAGGGTCCACTCTAATTGCAATTAAATTATATTAATATTCAGACTTCAACTTGTAACTAGATATTTTTTTCATGGCAATATAAATTTTAAATTGCTAAGAATGGTAGCAAAATAGCTGTGAGTCCTCATCAGGTTCAGTTTTCTCAGCTCCACAAAAGTCCTGTTTGTATAAGCAACCCTCAAAAACGAGAATGAAACTTGTGATGACATTTCGGTCCGACTTGGACCATTAACTGTGTAACTAGTTAATGGTCAAAGTCAAACTGAAACATCATCATAAATGTCAGCTTTCTATGTGTGGGTTATTTGTATATTGTTCCTGTCACAGTACTGATCATCTCCATTGAGTTCTTGAGAAAGTGCAGTAGGAACTGACCCAACCTTTTATGTCATCAGCTTATCCTAAAATTTCATTCAAATTTCTTTGAACTGCATCTTAACATAAAATATTTATGAGCATTGGGATAGGGCAACTGGCTTCTATTATAATTATTCTCCTGTAATTGTAATATTATCCATGTTTCAGATTCATGCAGTTGATCACAGGTTGTATTTTTCTTGTTACTAGCATTGTGGCTATTTGTATAATAACTGTGAAAAAAAATTATTTGCATCTTATTATTATATCTTTGTGTTTGTATGGAATACCAAAGTCTCCATATGCAGTGGTTATTATTTTGGTTAAGATGCCCTACCTCTCAAGTTATCTGAGGGGAGAACTTTTATGCAACAGGCAGGGTGTCCAAGAAAAATTTTGCAGGGTAGAAGAAGACTGCTTTGGGGTTCCTGGAGGCAGGCTGAGATTTTTACATAATTATTTTTCTAAATAAACTAAAAATAGTTGAAATTATCAAACAAATCAAATTAAAATATCAAAATCAAACATCTATGGCTATGGGACCCCTTCAGAGATTCACAGCCGGGTCCTGGACCAATGTACCGGCTAAACTCCCCCCCCTCCCTCTCATAGGCTCTGGCAACCAGTCTGCATTAAGTTCCTACCCCCAAGGTGCCCTCTATCTTGACTGGCATTCTATTTACGAAGGAATTTAATTAATGCATTAAAGGAATCAAGGATTCCTCACATGGATAATGCCATAACATTTGTAAAAACAAGTAGACTGTAAAATCGAAGGGCCAAATATGTTACAAGAAATAGCTTGATTAACACAGTGACTGAAATAATCAAGATGCATGCTCAACAACTTAACACATGAATTTGAATAACAACTATGTATTTTTTAGGTCAGCCAATAACTACAAATTTGCATATGATGCCCTGTGAATACCTCTTCTGAATCACTTCAAATCTTCATCGCAAATATTTAACTGCATTACAAACTTGTGTTACACTCTTCACTACTCCAAATGCTTGAACTGTTGTAAAGGGACTGGGATTATGCAGTATGAAAATGTCTTTCTTGAAACACTCAGCTTCAAAAATATTTCTAGTTTCCACAGCATTTGCCTGTTTTGTTATTATTTTGATTTTTACACTGTTCACTACTAGGTTTTGTATGTCTATTTTATCGCTGGCAGGTTGGTAATCATATCGTCAGCCTCTTGCCGAATTTCTCACAACCTATCTATACAGGCTAATGTTACTAATTACTTCACTCTCCCTGCAGGTGGTGTACCCATTCCTGCATGAGGCTACCTTCATCATGGTCACCACACCAGGGATTGACTACCGTCAGAGTGCTGTCCTTGGCAATGTTCTTCATCCAGGTTACATCCCCAACCACATGGATGATTTCCCACGCCCGTATTCCATCTGGAATCGCATTTATAACACTATTTATCAAATAGGATTTTCGATTTACTGGCGCAATTGGGCAGTCTTGCCACTTGTGCAGAAAGAGGTAAATAGCATGCAGATGCCTAATTTTCAGCAAAAAAAAAAAAAAAAAAGTCAGTCTTTCAGTTATTCTTGGTAATCACACACACACACACTTGTGCATCATGCCAAATAACCCAAACTGATGAATTAGGCCTAAAAAGCAAGGGAGCTTTCCAAATAAGCACAGTGAAAAATTGTTTTTGCCATAATACATGTACTGTGAAAATCAATCTGAACATCACGAAAAAAATATATACAGTAGACCGACATTTAACATTGTAGTTACGTTCCTAAAAATGCTGTGTTAGGTAAAACTGTGTTAGATGAACTGAAGAACTTATGGGAAAAATAGGGTTATGTTCCTGGCAGCCCCAAGAAAGCCAAACAACTTTTTTTTAGGCCTCCAATTTCTTGCAAAAATAAAAGTGAATATGTAATTTAGTTCATTGTTGTGATGTATTATGTTGTTTTTACTGGTTAAGGCTACAGTTGTAACAGAAATAATAGTATTTCTAACCTTAAATTGTGGGTGCTGGTGTTTGTGGATGATTGTGAAGAGAGTTGTGGCCCTACTGGGCTGAGGTGGATGGTAGAGGTTCTGGTACTGAAGTTGATGGTTGTACTGGAGTGTCTAACTTTAAGTCATTCAGTCAGTCAAGTAATTCAGTGAGTGAAGTCAGTCAGTCAAGTCATTCAGTCAAGTTGGTAAGTCATTCAGTCAAGTCAGTAAGTCATTCAGTCAAGTCAGTAAGTCATTCAGTCAAGTCAGTAAGTCATTCAGTCATGTCAGTCATTCAATCAAGTCAGTAAGTCATTCAGTCAAGACAGTAAGTCATTCAGTCAGTCAAGTCAGTAAGTCATTCAGTCAGTCAAGTCAATAAGTCATTCAGTCAGTCAAGTCAGTAAGTCATTCAGTCAGTCAAGTCAGTAAGTCATTCAGTCAGTCAAGTCAGTAAGTCAGTAAGTCATTCAGTCAGTCAAGTCAGTAAGTCATTCAGTCAAGTCAGTAAGTCATTCAGTCAAGTCAGTAAGTTATTCAATCAAGTCAGTAAGTCGTTCAGTCAAGCCAGTAAGTTGTTCAGTCAAGTCAGTAAGTCATTCAATCAAGTCAGTAAGTCATTCAGTCAATTCAGTAAGTCATTCAGCAAGTCAGTCATTCACTAAGTCAGTCACACAAACTCATGCTTATCTTTTTTTTATGTGTACAAGGTAACTCTTCATTACAGTTATCTCTTGTCTAATATCTTTGTTAATTCTAAGACTTAAATGCTTATACCTTCTCTTGCCACTTTCAGCAAAACTGGTATGCCAACTGGGTGTCTTGATTGCTTGGCAGATGCAAGATATAGTAATTAAAAGGTCAAAGCACAATTCACAAACACAGCTAGCTTGTAGCAGAGAAGGACTGGACTGGACATATATGAATTACGAATGCTGGGGTTGTGGGGTGGTCTGGCTGATCCACAACAAGGCGGCCACGTGAGAAAAAGGGATTGTTTTTTCCTTCCGGCGAACTGAACTGTGTTAAATTAATTTTACGACGTGTTACATAAAATTGTGCAGAAATTCTTCAGTCATGCTATACCCAAATCTGGCAAAATAAACTCGTGCTAAATGACGGTCTACTGTAATTGATTTTAAGTATTATACTAAATAAATTTAAACTGACTTGAGTCCTGGAGATGGGAAGTACAGTGCCTGCACTCTGAAGGAGGGGTGTTAATGTTGCAGTTTAAAAACTGTAGTGTAAAGCACCCTTCTGGCAAGACAGTGATGGAGTGAATGATGGTGAAAGTTTTTCTTTTTCGGGCCACCCTGCCTTGGTGGGAATCGGCCAGTGTGATAATATATATATATATATATATATATATATATATATATATATATATATATATATATAATATAAATATATATAATTATATATATATATATAATATATATATATAATTATATATTTATTTTTTTTTTTATTATCACACCGGCCGATTCCCACCAAGGCAGGGTGGCCCGAAAAAGAAAAACTTTCACCATCATTCACTCCATCACTGTCTTGCCAGAAGGGTGCTTTACACTACAGTTTTTAAACTGCAACATTAACACCCCTCCTTCAGAGTGCAGGCACTGTACTTCCCATCTCCAGGACTCAAGTCCGGCCTGCCGGTTTCCCTGAATCCCTTCATAAATGTTACTTTGCTCACACTCCAACAGCACGTCAAGTATTAAAAACCATTTGTCTCCATTCACTCCTATCAAACACGCTCACGCATGCCTGCTGGAAGTCCAAGCCCCTCGCACACAAAACCTCCTTTACCCCCTCCCTCCAACCCTTCCTAGGCCGACCCCTACCCCGCCTTCCTTCCACTACAGACTGATACACTCTTGAAGTCATTCTGTTTCGCTCCATTCTCTCTACATGTCCGAACCACCTCAACAACCCTTCCTCAGCCCTCTGGACAACAGTTTTGGTAATCCCGCACCTCCTCCTAACTTCCAAACTACGAATTCTCTGCATTATATTCACACCACACATTGCCCTCAGACATGACATCTCCACTGCCTCCAGCCTTCTCCTCGCTGCAACATTCATCACCCACGCTTCACACCCATACAAGAGCGTTGGTAAAACTATACTCTCATACATTCCCCTCTTTGCCTCCAAGGACAAAGTTCTTTGTCTCCACAGACTCCTAAGTGCACCACTTACTCTTTTTCCCTCATCAATTCTATGATTCACCTCATCTTTCATAGACCCATCCGCTGACACGTCCACTCCCAAATATCTGAATACGTTCACCTCCTCCATACTCTCTCCCTCCAATCTGATATTCAATCTTTCATCACCTAATCTTTTTGTTATCCTCATAACCTTACTCTTTCCTGTATTCACCTTTAATTTTCTTCTTTTGCACACCCTACCAAATTCATCCACCAATCTCTGCAACTTCTCTTCAGAATCTCCCAAGAGCACAGTGTCATCAGCAAAGAGCAGCTGTGACAACTCCCACTTTGTGTGTGATTCTTTATCTTTTAACTCCACGCCTCTTGCCAAGACCCTCGCATTTACTTCTCTTACAACCCCATCTATAAATATATTAAACAACCACGGTGACATCACACATCCCTGTCTAAGGCCTACTTTTACTGGGAAAAAATTTCCCTCTTTCCTACATACTCTAACTTGAGCCTCACTATCCTCGTAAAAACTCTTCACTGCTTTCAGTAACCTACCTCCTACACCATACACTTGCAACATCTGCCACATTGCCCCCCTATCCACCCTGTCATACGCCTTTTCCAAATCCATAAATGCCACAAAGACCTCTTTAGCCTTATCTAAATACTGTTCACTTATATGTTTCACTGTAAACACCTGGTCCACACACCCCCTACCTTTCCTAAAGCCTCCTTGTTCATCTGCTATCCTATTCTCCGTCTTACTCTTAATTCTTTCAATTATAACTCTACCATACACTTTACCAGGTACACTCAACAGACTTATCCCCCTATAATTTTTGCACTCTCTTTTATCCCCTTTGCCTTTATACAAAGGAACTATGCATGCTCTCTGCCAATCCCTAGGTACCTTACCCTCTTCCATACATTTATTAAATAATTGCACCAACCACTCCAAAACTATATCCCCACCTGCTTTTAACATTTCTATCTTTATCCCATCAATCCCGGCTGCCTTACCCCCTTTCATTTTACCTACTGCCTCACAAACTTCCCCCACACTCACAACTGGCTCTTCCTCACTCCTACAAGATGTTATTCCTCCTTGCCCTATACACGAAATCACAGCTTCCCTATCTTCATCAACATTTAACAATTCCTCAAAATATTCCCTCCATCTTCCCAATACCTCTAACTCTCCATTTAATAACTCTCCTCTCCTATTTTTAACTGACAAATCCATTTGTTCTCTAGGCTTTCTTAACTTGTTAATCTCACTCCAAAACTTTTTCTTATTTTCAACAAAATTTGTTGATAACATCTCACCCACTCTCTCATTTGCTCTCTTTTTACATTGCTTCACCACTCTCTTAACTTCTCTCTTTTTCTCCATATACTCTTCCCTCCTTGCATCACTTCTACTTTGTAAAAACTTCTCATATGCTAACTTTTTCTCCCTTACTACTCTCTTTACATCATCATTCCACCAATCGCTCCTCTTCCCTCCTGCACCCACTTTCCTGTAACCACAAACTTCTGCTGAACACTCTAACACTACATTTTTAAACCTACCCCATACCTCTTCGACCCCATTGCCTATGCTCTCATTAGCCCATCTATCCTCCAATAGCTGTTTATATCTTACCCTAACTGCCTCCTCTTTTAGTTTATAAACCTTCACCTCTCTCTTCCCTGATGCTTCTATTCTCCTTGTATCCCATCTACCTTTTACTCTCAGTGTAGCTACAACTAGAAAGTGATCTGATATATCTGTGGCCCTTCTATAAACATGTACATCCTGAAGTCTACTCAACAGTCTTTTATCTACCAATACATAATCCAACAAACTACTGTCATTTCGCCCTACATCATATCGTGTATACTTATTTATCCTCTTTTTCTTAAAATATGTATTACCTATAACTAAACCCCTTTCTATACAAAGTTCAATCAAAGGGCTCCCATTATCATTTACACCTGGCACCCCAAACTTACCTACCACACCCTCTCTAAAAGTTTCTCCTACTTTAGCATTCAAGTCCCCTACCACAATTACTCTCTCACTTGGTTCAAAGGCTCCTATACATTCACTTAACATCTCCCAAAATCTCTCTCTCTCCTCTGCATTCCTCTCTTCTCCAGGTGCATACACGCTTATTATGACCCACTTCTCGCATCCAACCTTTACTTTGATCCACATAATTCTTGAATTTACACATTCATATTCTCTTTTCTCCTTCCATAACTGATCATTTAACATTACTGCTACCCCTTCCTTTGCTCTAACTCTCTCAGATACTCCAGATTTAATCCCATTTATTTCCCCCCACTGAAACTCTCCTACCCCCTTCAGCTTTGTTTCGCTTAGGGCCAGGACATCCAACTTCTTTTCATTCATAACATCAGCAATCATCTGTTTCTTGTCATCCGCACTACATCCACGCACATTTAAGCAACCCAGTTTTATAAAGTTTTTCTTCTTCTCTTTTTTAGTAATTGTATACAGGAGAAGAGGTTACTAGCCCATTGCTCCCGGCATTTTAGTCGCCTCATACGACACGCATGGCTTACGGAGGAAAGATTCTTTTCCACTTCCCCATGGACAATAGAAGAAATAAAAAAGAACAAGAGCTATGTAGAAAAAGGAGAAAAACCTAGATGTATGTATATATATATATATATGCATGTGCATGTCTGTGAAGTGTGACCAAAGTGTAAGTTATAGTAGCAAGATATCCCTGTTATCTAGCGTGTTTATGAGACAGAAAGACACCAGCAATCCTACCATCATGCAAATATATATATATATATATATATATATATATATATATATATATATATATATATATATATATATATATATATATTTTTCAACAAGTCGGCCGTCTCCCACCGAGGCAGGGTGACCCAAAAAAGAAAGAAAATCCCCAAAAAGTAAATACTTTCATCATCATTCAACACTTTCACCACACTCACACATTATCACTGTTTTTGCAGAGGTGCTCAGAATACAACAGTTCAGAAGCATATATGTATAAAGATACACAACATATCCCTCCAAACTGCCAATATCCCAAACCTCTCCTTTAAAGTGCAGGCATTGTACTTCCCATTTCCAGGACTCAAGTCCGACTATATGAAAATAACCGGTTTCCCTGAATCCCTTCACTAAATATTACCCTGCTCACACTCCAACAGATCATCAGGTCGCAAGTATCATTCGCCTCCATTCACTCCTATCTAATATGCTCATGCACGCTTGCTGGAAGTCCAAGCCCCTAGCCCACAAAACCTCCTTTACCCCCTCTTTCCAACCCTTTCGACGACCCGTACCCCTCCTTCCTTCCCCTGTAGATTTATATGCTTTCCATGTCATTCTACTTTGATCCATTCTCTCTAAATGACCATACCACCTCAACAACCCCTCTTCTGCCCTCTGACTAATGGTTTTATTAACTCCACACCTTCTCCTAATTTCCACACTCCGAATATTCTGCATAATATTTACACCACACATTGCCCTTAGACAGGACATCTCCACTGCCTCCAACCGTCTCCTCGCTGCTGCATTTACCACCCAAGCTTCACATCCATATAAGAGTGTTGGTACTACTATACTTTCATACATTCCCTTCTTTGCCTCCATAGATAACGTTTTTTGACTCCACATATACCTCAACGCACCACTCACCTTTTTTCCCACATCAATTCTATGATTAACCTCATCCTTCATAAATCCATCCGCCGACACGTCAACTCCCAAGTATCTGAAAACATTCACTTCTTCCATACTCCTCCTCCCCAATTTGATATCCAATTTTTCTTTATCTAAATCATTTGATACCCTCATCACCTTACTCTTTTCTATGTTCACTTTCAACTTTCTACCTTTACACACATTCTCAAACTCATCCACTAACCTTTGCAATTTTTCTTTAGAATCTCCCATAAGCACAGTATCATCAGCAAAAAGTAACTGTGTCAATTCCCATTTTGAATTTGATTCCCCATAATTTAATCCCACCCCTCTCCCGAACACCCTAGCATTTACTTCTTTTACAACCCCATCTATAAATATATTAAACAACCATGGTGACATTACACATCCCTGTCTAAGACCTACTTTTACCGGGAAGTATTCTCCCTCTCTTCTTCACACCCTAACCTGAGCCTCACTATCCTCATAAAAACTCTTTACAGCATTTAGTAACTTACCACCTATTCCATATACTTGCAACATCTGCCACATTGCTCCTCTATCCACTCTATCATATGCCTTTTCTAAATCCATAAATGCAATAAAAACTTCCCTACCTTTATCTAAATACTGTTCACATATATGCTTCAATGTAAACACTTGATCTACACATCCCCTACCCACTCTGAAGCCTCCCTGCTCATCCGCAATCCTACATTCTGTCTTACCTCTAATTCTTTCAATTATATCCCTACCGTATACTTTTCCTGTTATACTCAGTAAAGTTATTCCTCTATAATTTTTACAATCTCTTTTGTCCCCTTTCCCTTTATATAAAGGGACTATACATGCTCTCCGCCAATCCCTAGGTACCTTCCCCTCTTTCATACATTTATTAAACAAAAGTACCAACGACTCCAACACTATATTCCCCCCTGCTTTTAACATTTCTGTCATGATCCCATCAGTTCCAGCTGCTTTACCCCCTTTCATTCTACGTAATGCCTCACGTACCTCCACCACACTTACATTCTGCTCTTCTTCACTCCTAAAAGATGGTATACGTTCCTGGCCAGTGCATGAAATTACCGCCTCCCTTTCTTCCTTAACATTTAAAAGTTCCTCAAAATATTCTCGCCATCTACCTAATACCTCCATCTCCCCATCTACTAACTTCCCTACTTTGTTTTTAACTGACAAATCCATACTTTCCCTAGGCTTTCTTAACTTGTTTAACTCACTCCAAAATTTTTCTTATTTTCATTAAAATTTCTTGACAATGCCTCTCCCACTCTTTCATCTGCTCTTCTTTTGCACTCTCTCACCACTCTCTTCAACTTTCTTTTATTCTCCATATACTCTGCTCTTCTTATAACACTTCTGCTTCGTAAAAACCTCTCGTAAGCTACCTTTTTCTCTTTTATGACACCCTTTACTTCATCATTCCACCAATCACTCCTCTTTCCTCCTGCCCCCACCCTCCTATAACCACAAACTTCTGCCCCACATTCTAATACTGCATTTTTAAAACTATTCCAACCCTCTTCAACCCCCCCACTACTCATCTTTGCACTAGCCCACCTTTCTGCCAATAGTCACTTATATCTCGCCCGAACTTCCTCCTCCCTTAGTTTATACACTTTCACCTCCCTCTTACTTGTTGTTGCCACCTTCCTCTTTTCTCATCTACCTCTTACTCTAACTGTAGCTACAACTAAATAATGATCCGATATATCAGTTGCCCCTCTATAAACATGTACATCCTGGAGCCTACCCATCAACCTTTTATCCACCAATACATAATCTAACGAACTACTTTCATTACGTGCTACATCATACCTTGTATATTTATTTATCCTCTTTTTCATAAAATATGTATTACTTATTACCAAATTTCTTTCTACACATAGCTCAATTAAAGGCTCCCCATTTACATTTACCCCTGGCACCCCAAATTTACCTACTACTCCCTCTATAACATTTTTACCCACTTTAGCATTGAAATCCCCAACCACCATTACTCTCACACTTGATTCAAAACTCCCCACGCATTCACTCAACATTTCCCAAAATCTCTCTCTCTCCTCTACACTTCTCTCTTCTCCAGGTGCATACACGCTTACTATAACCCACTTTTCACATCCAATCTTTATTTTGCTCCACATAATCCTTGAATTTATACATTTGTAGTCCCTCTTTTCCTGCCATAGCTTATCCTTCAACATTATTGGTACTCCTTCTTTAGCTCTAACTCTATTTGAAACCCCTGACCTAATCCCATTTATTCCTCTCCATTGAAACTCTCCCACCCAACAAGTTGGCCGTCTCCCACCGAGGCAGGGTGACCCAAAAAAGAAAGAAAATCCCCAAAAAGAAAATACTTTCATCATCATTCAACACTTTCACCACACTAGCACATTATCATTGTTTTTGCAGAGGTGCTCAGAATACACAGTTTAGAAGCATACACATATAAAGATACACAACATATCCCTCCAAACTGCCAATATCCCAAACCCCTTCTTTAAAGTGCAGGCATTGTACTTCCCATTTCCAGGACTCAAGTCCGACTATATGAAAACAACCGGTTTCCCTGAGTCCCTTCACTAAATATTACCCTGCTCACACTCCAACAGATCGTCAAGTCCCAAGTACCATTCGTCTCCATTCACTCCTATCTAACACGCTCACGCACGCTTGCTGGAAGTCCAAGCCCCTTGCCCACAAAACCTCCTTTACCCCCTCTCTCCATCTCTTTCGAGGACGACCCCTACTCTGCCTTCCTTCCCCTATAGATTTATATGCTTTCCATGTCATTCTACTTTGATCCATTCTCTCTAAATGACCAAACCACCTCAACCCCTCTTCTGCCCTCTGACTAATACTTTTATTAACTCCACACCTTTTCATAATTTCCACACTCCGAATTTTCTGCATAATATTTACACCACACATTGCCCTTAAACAGGACATCTCCATTGCCTCCAACTGTCTTCTCGCTGCTGCATTTACCACCCAAGCTTCACACCCATTTAAGAGTGTTGGTACTACTATACTTTCATACATTCCCTTCTTTGCCTCCATAGATAACATTTTTTGACTCCACATATAAGAACATAAGAACGAAGGAACACTGCAGCAGGCCTACTGGCCCATGCGAGGCAGGTCCAAGTCTCCCACCAGCTTAAGCCAATGCACCCAAACTAGTCAGGTCAGGTCACCTTGACTTAAGGGAGGAACACGGCAACCGACCTGGTAGCACAAGCTATCAGGTCCAACTCACACCCACCCACATCCACTCATGTATTTATCCAACCTATTTTTAAAGCTACACAACGTTCTGGCCTCTGTAACTGTACTCGGGAGTTTGTTCCACTCATCCACAACTCTATTACCAAACCAGTACTTTCCTATATCCTTCCTGAATCTGAGTTTTTCCAACTTAAAACCATTGCTGCGAGTCCTGTCTAGGCTAGATATTTTCAGCACACTATTTACATCCCCTTTATTTATTCCTGTCTTCCATTTATACGCCTCAATCATATCCCCCCTAATTCTACGTCTTTCTAGAGAGTGCAGATTCAGGGCCCTTAGTCTATCCTCATAGGGAAGGTTTCTGATACATGGGATCAACTTTGTCATCCTCCTTTGTACATTTTCCAGAGCATTTATATCCATTCTGTAATACGGTGACCAAAACTGTGCAGCATAATCTAAATGAGGCCTAACCAAGGATGTATAGAGTTGAAAAACAACCTGAGGACTCCTATTATTTATGCTTCTTGATATGAAGCCAAGGATTCTATTAGCTTTATTGCGAACACTTATGCACTGTTGTCTTGGTTTCAGATTACTGCTAACCAGAACTCCTAAATCTTTTTCGCAATCCGTAATATTAAGATCTACATTATTTAGTTTATATATGGCATGGTTATTGTCCTGTCCAACATTTAGAACTTTGCATTTGTCTATATTAAACTGCATCTGCCACCTCTCCGACCACTGCATCAGTCTATTCAAATCTTCCTGGAGTGCTCTAATGTCCTCGTCAGAATGAATTCGACGGCCTATTTTGGTGTCATCTGCAAACTTGCTGATGTCGCTCTTTATGCCCTCATCTATGTCGTTTATGTATATTGTGAACAGCAGGGGGCCCAACACTGACCCCTGTGGAACACCGCTCGTGACACTTCCCCACTCTGATTTCTCCCCATTTATGCAAACTCTCTGCTGCCTATTTGTCAACCATGCCTCTATCCAGGAAAAAATTTCTCCTCCTATTCCATGTGCCTTAATTTTCCTCAATAGTCTCTGATGTGGGACCTTGTCAAAAGCCTTACTGAAGTCCATATACACAATATCATATTCATTACCATGATCAACCTCCTCAAATACCTTAGTGAAAAAAGTTAATAAATTCGTAAGGCAGGAACGCCCCTTTGTAAAACCATGCTGAGATTCGTTGATTAATTTATGCTTTTCAAGGTGGCTACAAACTGCCTCGGCAATTATTGATTCCATAAATTTTCCCACTATGGAGGTTAGGCTTATTGGTCTATAGTTCGAAGCTAAGGACCTGTCACCTGCTTTGAAAATAGGTATCACATTTGCCATTTTCCACTTATCTGGCACCATGCCAGTTTGTAGTGATATGTTGAAAAGATTAGCCAAAGGTTTGCTAAGCTCCTCTTTACATTCCTTTGGAGCCCTTGCATACAGTTCATCAGGGCCTGGGGATTTGTTAGGTTTTAATTTATCTATTTGCCTAAGGACCATGTCACTTGTGACTCTAATCGTGCACAGTTTATTATCGTCCTGTTCCACATAATTTATCATTTCTGGAATATCGCTGGTATCCTCCTGTGTAAAAACTGAGAGGAAGTATGTGTTAAAACTTCTACACATTTCCTTATCACTGTCAGTGAGCTGACCCAAGGAACTTTTGAGTGGGCCTATCTTGTCCCTGATCTTACTTCTGTATACCTGAAAGAATCCTTTTGGGTTAGTCTTCGAATCTCTTGCACACCACTCATCTTTTTTCCCCCATCAATTCTATGATTAACCTCATCCTTCATAAATCCATCCGCCGACACGTCAACTCCCAAGTATCTGAAAACATTCACTTCTTCCATACTCCTCCTCCCCAATTTGATATCCAGTTTTTCTTTATCTAAATCATTTGATACCCTCATCGCCTTACTCTTTTCTATGTTCACTTTCAACTTTCTACCTTTACACACATTCCCAAACTCATCCACTAACCTTTGCAGTTTTTCTTTAGAATCTCCCATAAGCACAGTATCATCAGCAAAAAGTAACTGTGTCAATTCCCATTTTGATTTTCATTCCCCAAAATTTAATCCCACCCCTCTCCCGAACACCCTAGCATTTACTTCCTTTACAACCCCATCTATAAATATATTAAACAACCATGGTGACATTACACATCCCTGTCTAAGACCTACTTTTACTGGGAAGTAGTCTCCCTCTCTTCTACACACCCTAACCTGAGCCTCACTATCCTCATAAAAACTCTTTACAGCATTTAATAACTTACCACCTATTCCATATACTTGCAACATCTGCCACATTGCTCCTCTATCCACTCTATCATATGCCTTTTCTAAATCCATAAATGCAATAAAAACTTCCCTACCTTTATCTAAATACTGTTCACATATATGCTTCAATGTAAACACTTGATCTACACATCCCCTACCCACTCTGAATCCTCCTTGCTCATCCGCAATCCTACATTCTGTCTTACCTCTAATTCTTTCAATTATAACCCTACCGTACACTTTTCCTGGTATACTCAGTAAACTTATTCCTCTATAATTTTTACAGTCTCTTTTGTCCCCTTTCCCTTTATATAAAGGGACTATACATGCTCTCCGCCAATCCCTAGGTACCTTCCCCTCTTTCATACATTTATTAAACAAAAGTACCAACCACTCCAACACTATATCCCCCCCTGCTTTTAACATTTCTGTCATGATCCCATCAGTTCCAGCTGCTTTACCCCCTTTCATTCTACGTAATGCCTCACGTACCTCCCCCACACTTACATTCTGCTCTTCTTCACTCCTAAAAGATGGTATACCTCCCTGACCAGTGCATGAAATTACTGCCTCTCTTTCTTCCTTAACATTTAAAAGTTCCTCAAAATATTCTCGCCATCTACCTAATACCTCCATCTCCCCATCTACTAACTTCCCTACTCTGTTTTTAACTGACAAATCCATACTTTCCCTAGGCTTTCTTAACTTGTTTAACTCACTCCAAAATTTTTTCTTATTTTCATTAAAATTTCTTGACAGTGCCTCTCCCACTCTATCATCTGCTCTCCTTTTGCACTCTCTCACCACTCTCTTTACCTTTCTTTTATTCTCCATATACTCTGCTCTTCTTATAACACTTCTGCTTTGTAAAAACCTCTCATAAGCTACCTTTTTCTCTTTTATCACACCCTTTACTTCATCTTTCCACCAATCACTCCTCTTTCCTCCTGCCCCCACCCTCCTATAACCACAAACTTCTGCCCCACATTCTAATACTGCATTTTTAAAACTATTCCAACCCTCTTCAACCCCCCCACTACTCATCTTTGCAGTAGCCCACCTTTCTGCCAATAGTCGCTTATATCTCACCCTAACTTCCTCCTTCCTTAGTTTATACACTTTCACCTCCCTCTTACTTGTTGCCACCTTCCTCTTTTCCCATCTACCTCTTACTCTAACTGTAGCTACAACTAAATAATGATCCGATATATCAGTTGCCCCTCTATAAACATGTACATCCTGGAGCCTACCCATCAACCTTTTATCCACCAATACATAATCTAATAAACTACTTTCATTACGTGCTACATCATACCTTGTATATTTATTTATCCTCTTTTTCATAAAATATGTATTACTTATTACCAAATTTCTTTCTACACATAGCTCAATTAAAGGCTCCCCATTTACATTTACCCCTGGCACCCCAAATTTACCTACTACTCCCTCCATAACATTTTTACCCACTTTAGCATTGAAATCCCCAACCACCATTACTCTCACACTTGATTCAAAACTCCCCACACATTCACTCAACATTTCCCAAAATCTCTCTCTCTCCTCTACAATTCTCTCTTCTCCAGGTGCATACACGCTTATTATAACCCACTTTTCACATCCAATCTTTATTTTACTCCACATAATCCTTGAATTAATACATTTATAGTCCCTCTTTTCCTGCCATAGCTTATCCTTCAACATTATTGCTACTCCTTCTTTAGCTCTAACTCTATTTGAAACCCCTGACCTAATCCCATTTATTCCTCTCCGTTGAAACTCTCCCACCCCCTTCAGCTTTGTTTCACTTAAAGCCAGGACATCCAGCTTCTTCTCATTCATAACATCCACAATCATCTCTTTCTTATCATTTGCACAACATCCACGCACATTCAGACTTCCCACTTTGACAACTTTCTTCTTATTCTTTTTAGTAATCTTTACAGGAAAAGGGGTTACTGGCCCATTGTTCCCGGCATTTTAGTTGACTTTTACAACACGCATGGCTTACGGAGGAAAGATTCTTATTCCACTTCCCCATGGATATAAAAGGAAAAGTAATAAGACCAAGAACTATTAAGATAAAATGAAAGAAAACTCAGATGAGTGTGTATAAATAAATGTGTACATGTATATATATATATATATATATATATATATATATATATTTCTTCTTTCTTTCAACACACCGGCTGTATCCCACCGAGGCGGGGTGGCCCAAAAGAAAAAACTAGTTTCTCCTTTTAAATTTAGTAATATATACAGGAGGAGGGGTTACTAGCCCCTTGCTCCCGGCATTTTAGTCGCCTCCTACAACACGCATGCCTTACGGAGGAAGAATTCTGTTCCACTTTCCCATGGTGGTAAGAGAAAATAAACAAGAACAAGAACTAGTAAGAAAACATAAGAAAACCCAGAGGGGTGTTTATATGTATGCTTGTACATGTATGTGTAGTGTGACCTAAGTGTAAGTAGAAGTAGCAAGGTGTACCTGACACCTTGCATGTTTATAAGACAGAAAAATGGACACCAGCAATCCTACCTTCATGTAAAACAATTACAGGCTTTCGATTTACACTCACTTGGCAGGACGGTAGCACCTCCCTGGGTGGTTGCTGTTTACCAACCTACTACCTAGGATATATATATATATATATATATATATATATATATATATATATATATATATATATATGTATATATATATATATATATATATGTATATATATATAAATATATACATATATATATATAAATATATACATATATATATATAAATATATACATATATATATAAATATATATACAGTGGACCCCCGCATAGCGAACTTAATCCGTGCAAGAGGGCTGGTCGTTATGCGAAATGTTCGCTATGCGAATTAATTTTCCCCATAAGAAATAATGGAAATAAAATTAATCCGTGCAAGACACCCAAAAGTATGAAAAAAAAATTTTTTACCACAAAAAAATGTTAATTTTAGTACACACAAACTGAAAAAGGCATGCACAATTACATGACACTTACTTTTATTGAAGATCTGGTGATGGGATGGGAGGAGGGGAGAGAGAGTGTTAGTGTTTAGAAGGGGAATCCCCTTCCATTAGGACTTGAGGTAGCAAGTCCTTTTCTGGGGTTACTTCCCTTCTTCTTTTAATGCCACTAGGACCAGCTTCAGAGTCACTGGACTTCTTTCGCACAACATATCTGTCCATAGTGGCCTGTACCTCTCGTTCCTTTATGACTTTCCTAAAGTGTTTCACAACAGTGTCATTGTAATAGTCACCAGCACGGCTTGCAATAGCTGTGTGAGGGTGATTTTCATCAAAAAAGGTTTGCACTTCAAGCCATTTTGCACACATTTCCTTAATCTTTGAAGTAGGCAATTCCTTCAATTTCTCTCTCCCCTCCTCTGAACCAGTTTCCCCAGGTCTGGCCTCTTGCTCTTGAAGTTGATCTATCAGCTCATCAGTGGTTAGTTCTTCATTGTCCTCCTCCACCAACTCTTCCACATCCTCCCCACTAACCTCCAACCCCAAGGACTTCCCCAATTCCACAATTGATTCCTCAACTGGTATACTACTCCTCTCAGGGTTAGCCTCAAACCCTTCAAAATCCCTTTTGTCTACACATTCTGGCCACAGTTTCTTCCAAGCAGAGTTCAAGGTTCTCTTAGTCACTCCCTCCCAAGCCTTACCTATAAGGTTTACACAACTGAGGATATTAAAGTGATCCTTCCAAAACTCTTTTAGAGTCAATCCAGTGTCTGTGGTCACTTCAAAGCACTTTTGAAACAGAGCTTTTGTGTACAGTTTCTTGAAGTTGGAAATGACCTGCTGGTCCATGGGCTGCAGGAGAGGAGTGGTATTAAGAGGCAAAAACTTCACCTTAATGAAGCTCATGTCCCCATAAAGTCGCTCTGCCACGTCTGTAGGATGACCAGGGGCATTGTCTAACACCAGGAGGCACTTAAGGTCTAATTTCTTTTCAGTTAGGTAATCTTTCACATTGGGGGCAAATGCATGGTGTAACCAGTTATAGAAAAATTCCCTAGTGACCCATGCCTTACTGTTTGCCCTCCACAGCACACACAAATTATCCTTGAGGACATTCTTTTGCCTGAACGCTCTGGGAGTTTCAGAGTGATACACTAATAAAGGCTTAACTTTGCAATCACCAGTAGCATTGGCACACATGAGAAGAGTAAGCCTGTCTTTCATAGGCTTATGTCCTGGGAGTGCCTTTTCCTCCTGAGTAATGTAGGTCCTGCTTGGCATTTTCTTCCAGAACAGGCCTGTTTCATCACAATTAAACACTTGTTCAGGTTCCAGTCCTTCAGTTTCTATGTACTCCTTGAATTCATGCACATATTTTTCAGCCGCTTTGTGGTCCGAACTGGCAGCCTCACCATGCCGTATCACACTATGGATGCCACTACGCTTCTTAAATCTCTCAAACCAACCTTTGCTGGCCTTAAATTCACTTACATCATCACTAGTTGCAGGCATTTTTTTAATTAAATCGTCATGCAACTTCCTAGCCTTTTCACATATGATCGCTTGAGAGACGCTATCTCCTGCTAGCTGTTTTTCATTTATCCACACCAATAAGAGTCTCTCAACATCTTCCATCACTTGCGATCTTTGTTTCGAAAACACAGTTAAACCTTTGGCAACAACAGCTTCCTTGATTGCCGTTTTCTTGCCCACAATAGAAGCGATGGTTGATTTTGGTTTCTTGTACAACCTGACCAGGTCGGTGATACGTACTCCACTTTCATACTTATCAATGATTTCTTTCTTAATTTCAATGGGTATTCTTACCCTTTGAGGTGTAGGGTTGGCACTAGAAGCTTTCTTGGGGCCCATGGTCACTTATTTTCCACAAACAGCACCGAAAACACTGTAATAATACGAAATATTCCGAGTGTATGCTTGAATGTTACCGCGGAGGCTAGCTGGTAAACAATGGGACGGGCGGCACATGTGAGGCTGGCTGAGGGCCCACATTGGACGCGTCTCGAACGAAGTTCGCTGAGCGGGTTTTTGTCTACTATGCGGGGCAAAATTTTAGCGGACAAAGTGTTCGCTATGCGGAATGTTCGCTATGCAAGGCGTTCGCTATGCGGGGGTCCACTGTATATATATGTATATATATATATATTTTTTTTTTTTTTTTTTTTCAACAAGTCGGTCGTCTCCCACCGAGGCAGGGTGACCCAAAAAAAAGAAAGAAAATCCCCAAAAAGAAAATACTTTCATCATCATTCAACACTTTCACCACACTCACACATTATCACTGCTTTTGCAGAGGTGCTCAGAATATAACAGTTTAGAAGCATATACGTATAGAGATACACAACATATCCCTCCAAACTGCCAATATCCCAAACCCCTCCTTTAAAGTGCAGGCATTGTACTTCCCATTTCCAGGACTCAAGTCCGACTATATGAAAATAACCGGTTTCCCTGAATCCCTTCACTAAATATTACCCTGCTCACACTCCAACAGATCGTCAGGTCCCAAGTATCATTCGTCTCCATTCACTCCTATCTAACATGCTCATGCACGCTTGCTGGAAGTCCAAGCCCCTCACCCACAAAACCTCCTTTACCCCCTCTTTCCAACCCTTTCGAGGACAACCCCTACCCCTCTTTCCTTCCCCTATAGATTTATATGCTTTCCATGTCATTCTACTTTGATCCATTCTCTCTAAATGACCAAACCACGTCAACAACCCCTCTTCTGCCCTCTGACTAATGCTTTTATTAACTCCACACCTTCTCCTAATTTCCACACTCCGAATTTTCTGCATAATATTTACACCACACATTGCCCATAGACAGGACATATATATATATATATATATATATATATATATATATATATATATATATATATATATATATATATATATATATATATATATATATATATATATATATATATATATATATATATATATATATATATATATATATATATATATATATATATATATATATATATATATATATATATATATATATATATATATATATATATATATATATATATATATATATATATATAACTGGGATGCGATGCTTGAATGTGTGTGGATGTAGTGCGGATGGCAAGAAACAGATGATTGCTGATGTTATAAATGAAAAGAAGTTGGATGTCCTGGCCCTAAGCGAAACAAAGCTGAAGGGGGTAGGGGAGTTTCGGTGGGGGGAAGTAAATGGGATTAAATCTGGAGTATCTGAGAGAGTTAGAGCAAAGGAAGGGGTAGCAGTAATGTTGAAGGATCAGTTATGGAAGGAGAAAAGAGAATATGAATGTGTAAATTCAAGAATTATGTGGATTAAAGTAAAGGTTGGATGCGAAAAGTGGGTCATAATAAGCGTGTATGCACCTGGAGAAGTGAGGAATGCAGAGGAGAGAGATTTTGGGAGATGTTAAGTGAATGTATAGGAGCCTTTGAACCAAGTGAGAGAGTAATTGTGGTAGGGGACCTGAATGCTAAAGTAGGAGAAACTTTTTGAGAGGGTGTGGTAGGTAAGTTTGGGGTGCCAGGTGTAAATGATAATGGGAGCCCTTTGATTGAACTTTGTATAGAAAGGGGTTTAGTTATAGGTAATACATATTTTAAGATAAAGAGGATAAATAAGTATACAAGATATGATGTAGGGCGAAATGACAGTAGTTTGTTGGATTATGTATTGGTAGATAAAAGACTGTTGAGTAGACTTCAGGATGTACATGTTTATAGAGGGGCCACAGATATATCAGATCACTTTCTAGTTTTAGCTACACTGAGAGTAAAAGGTAGATGGGATACAAGGAGAATAGAAGCATCAGGGAAGAGAGAGGTGAAGGTTTATAAACTAAAAGAGGAGGCAGTTAGGGTAAGATATAAACAGCTATTGGAGGATAGATGGGCTAATGAGAGCATAGGCAATGGGGTCGAAGAGGTATGGGGTAGGTTTAAAAATGTAGTGTTAGAGTGTTCAGCAGAAGTTTGTGGTTACAGGAAAGTGGGTGCGGGAGGGAAGAGGAGCGATTGGTGGAATGATGATGTAAAGAGAGTAGTAAGGGAGAAAAAGTTAGCATATGAGAAGTTTTTACAAAGTAGAAGTGATGCAAGGAGGGAAGAGTATATGGAGAAAAAGAGAGAGGTTAAGAGAGTGGTGAAGCAATGTAAAAAGAGAGAGCAAATGAGTGAGTAGGTGAGATGTTATCAACAAATTTTGTTGAGAATAAAAAAAAGTTTTGGAGTGAGATTAACAAGTTAAGGAAGCCTAGAGAACAAATGGATTTGTCAGTTAAAAATAGGAGAGGAGAGTTATTAAATGGAGAGTTAGAGGTATTGGGAAGATGGAGGGAATATTTTGAGGAATTGTTAAATGTTGATGAAGATACTGAAGCTGTGATTTCGTGTATAGGGCAAGGAGGAATAACATCTTGTAGGAGTGAGGAAGAGCCAGTTGTGAGTGTGGGGGAAGTTCGTGAGGCAGTAGGTAAAATGAAAGTGGGTAAGGCAGCCGGGATTGATGGGATAAAGATAGAAATGTTAAAAGCAGGTGGGGATATAGTTTTGGAGTGGTTGGTGCAATTATTTAATAAATGTATTGAAGAGGGTAAGGTTCCTAGGGATTGCCAGAGAGCATGCATAGTTCCTTTGTATAAAGCGAATGGGACAAAAGAGAGTGCAAAAATTATAGGGGGATAAGTCTGTTGAGTATACCTGGTAAAGTGTATGGTAGAGTTATTGAAAAAATTAAGAGCAAGATGGAGAATAGGATAGCAGATGAACAAGGAGGCTTTAGGAAAGGTAGGGGGTGTGTGGACCAGGTGTTTACAGTGAAACATATAAGTGAACAGTATTTAGATAAGGCTAAAGAGGTCTTTGTGGCATTTATGGATTTGGAAAAGGCGTATGACAGGGTGGATAGGGAGGCAGTGTGGCAGATGTTGCAAGTGTATGGTGTAGGAGGTAGGTTACTGAAAGCAGTGAAGAGTTTTTATGAGGATAGTGAGGCTCAAGTTAGAGTATGTAGGAAAGAGGGAAATTTTTTCCCAGTAAAAGTAGGCCTTAGACAAGGATGTGTGATGTCACCGTGGTTGTTTAATTAATATATTTATAGATGGGGTTGTAAGAGAAGTAAATGCGAGGGTCTTGGCAAGAGGCGTGGAGTTAAAAGATAAAGAATCACACACAAAGTGGGAGTTGTCACAGCTGCTGTTTGCTGATGACACTGTGCTCTTGGGAGATTCTGAAGAGAAGCTGCAGAGATTGGTGGATGAATTTGGTAGGGTGTGCAAAAGAAGAAAATTAAAGGTGAATACAGGAAAGAGTAAGGTTATGAGGATAACAAAAAGATTAGGTGATGAAAGATTGGATATCAGATTGGAGGGAGAGAGTATGGAGGAGGTGAATGTATTCAGATATTTGGGAGTGGACATGTCAGCGGATGGGTCTATGAAAGATGAGGTGAATCATAGAATTGATGAGGGGAAAAGAGTGAGTGGTGCACTTAGGAGTCTGTGGAGACAAAGAACTTTGTCCTTGGAGGCAAAGAGGGGAATGTATGAGAGTATAGTTTTACCAACGCTCTTATATGGGTGTGAAGCGTGGGTGATGAATGTTGCAGCGAGGAGAAGGCTGGAGGCAGTAGAGATGTCATGTCTGAGGGCAATGTGTGGTGTGAATATAATGCAGAGAATTCGTAGTTTGGAAGTTAGGAGGAGGTGCGGGATTACCAAAACTGTTGTCCAGAGGGCTGAGGAAGGGTTGTTGAGGTGGTTCAGACATGTAGAGAGAATGGAGCGAAACAGAATGACTTCAAGAGTGTATCAGTCTGTAGTGGAAGGAAGGCGGGGTAGGGGTCGGCCTAGGAAAAGTTGGAGGGAGGGGGTAAAGGAGGTTTTGTGTGCGAGGGGCTTGGACTTCCAGCAGGCATGCGTGAGCGTGTTTGATAGGAGTGAATGGAGACAAATGGTTTTTAATACTTGACGTGCTGTTGGAGTGTGAGCAAAGTAACATTTATGAAGGGATTCAGGGAAACCGGCAGGCCGGACTTGAGTCCTGGAGATGGGAAGTACAGTGCCTGCACTCTGAAGGAGGGGTGTTAATGTTGCAGTTTAAAAACTGTAGTGTAAAGCACCCTTCTGGCAAGACAGTGATGGAGCGAATGATGGTGAAAGTGTTTCTTTTTCGGGCCACCCTGCCCTGGTGGGAAGCGGCCAGTGTGATAATAAATAAAAATATATATATATATATATATATATATATATATATATATATATATATATATATATATATATATATATATAATGTATATATGTGTATATATATACATACATACATATACATGTATGTATACAGTGGTCCCTCATTTATCGTATTTAATCCGTTCCTGTAGGTGCTACTATTATCGAAATCTACAATTTTCGAATCAATTTTCCCCATAAGAAATAATGTAAATACAATTAATCCGTTCCTGACACCCAGAAGTATTAAAACAAAAAAAAATTTTACTCGAAATATAGATATAGTACATAAACAATACAATGGGACATGATGAATGTAACATTAACAGCATAACACTTACCTTTATTGGCGATTGTAATTAGTGTATGGGAGACTGGAGGAGGAGAGAGATTGGATTATTTACAATTTGGAAGCGAATCCCCTTCCATCAACACCTCAGGTACCAATTGCTTTTCTGGGGTTACTTCTCTTCTCTGTTTCTTAATGCCACTAGAACCAGTTTGAGAGTCACTGGAGTCCTGTCTCACAAAATAACTGTCCAGAGAGCTCTGTTTCTGGCGTATCTTTAACACTTCCCTAAAATGGGGCATGACTTCGTCACTGTACATGTTGCCAACATGGCTTGCAACAGCCTTGTCAGGGTGATGTTTCTCCATAAATCTTTCCATCTTGCCCCACATTTCAAAAATCTCCTTAATTTCTGAAGAAGGCACCTTCTTCCGTCTCTCTTCCTTCTCCTCCGCAGCAAGATTCTGAGCTGCGATCTGTTGCTCTTGCTACTGAAGCTCTTGCAGCTCCTCAGTGGTGAGCTCTTCGTTATGGTCTTCCACTAACTCTTCCACATCCTCCAAACTCACATCCAACCCCATGGAACTCCCCAGTGTCACAATAGATTTAACAACAGACATAGGCTCATCATGGTCAGCCCCAAACCCTTCAAAATCCCTCTTGTCAACACAATCTGGCCACAGTTTTCTCCAAGCAGAGTTCAAAGTCCTGGTAGTCACTCCCTCCCAAGCCGTACCTATAAGGGTTATGCAATGGAGGATGCTGAAGTGTTCTCGCCAAAAATCTCTTAGGGTCAAGTGAGTGTCTGAGGTCACATTCAAGCACCTTTGAAACATTGCTTTGGTGTAGAGTTTTTTAAAATTTGCAATGACCTGCTGGTCCATGGGCTGGAGGAGAGGAGTGGTATTCGGGGGCAAGAACTTTACTGTGATGAACCCAAACTCCTCAAAAATTAGGTCATCCAAGTTTGGAGGATGAGCAGGTGCATTGTCCATTACTAGGAGGCACTTGAGATCCAATTTCTTTTCCAGGAGGTAATTCTTCACACTAGGGCCGAACACTTCATTGAACCACTCAACGAAAATTTCCCTCGTGACCCATGCCTTACTATTAGATTTCCAAAACACACAATTTACTCTTCATAACATTGTTTTTCCTGAGCACTCTGGGATTTTCAGAATGGTACACTAGTAACGGCTTCACTTTGAAATACCCATTAACATTAGCACAGAACATGAGTGTCAGCCTGTCTTTCATAGGCTTGTGTCCTGGCAGTGCCTTTTCCTCATGTGTAATGTAGGTCCTCTTTGGCATTTTTTTCCAAAAGAGGCCTGTTTCATCACAATTGAACACTTGTTCAGGTTTCAGTCCTCAAGCCTCTATGTACTCCTTGAATTCATGCACATATTTTTCAGCCACTTTGTGGTCCAAACTGGCAGCCTCACCATGCCTTACCACACTGTGTATGCCACTACAGTTCTTAAATCTCTCAAACCAACCTTTGCTGGCCTTAAATTCACTCACATCACCACTAGTTGCAGGCAATTTCTTTACCAGATCGTCGTGCAACTGCCTAGCCTTTTCACAAATAATCGTCGTCATAATACTCTCTCCTGCTAATTGTTTCTCGTTTATCCACACCAATAATAACTTCTCAACCTCTTCGAGTACTGGTGATCTCATTTTTGTCAGCATATTTACCCCCTTTGCAACAACAGCGTCCTTGATTTCCTTTTTCTTGGCCACGATGGAACATATGATTGTACAGGGTTTGTTATACATCCTGGCCAGTTCAGCCGCACTTAAGCCACTTTCATATTGTTCAATGATGTTTTTCTTAAATTCAGTCGTATTTCTCACCTTCTTTACCAAAGGCTTGGAACTAGGATCTTTCTTTGCAGCCATCGTAGCTTATTTAGTACTTGCAAGCAATAAAATGGATGGAATATTATGAAATATATCGTAGGAGCAAGTGAGGGGGCCGTCGCTCACTGGTAAACAATGCCACACTGGCTGGGAAGGGAGGCCGCCCCGGCTCACAGCGTGCATACGCTTCCCGGACGAACTACTATTCGCGAGTCAATCTACGATTAGCGAGCCCATGTTTATATGGAAATATCGCTATGATTTCCGAAATCTATGACTCTCGAGCCCTACGATTATAGAGGGACCACTGTATATACATTCCCAGGAAACCCTCCTCTTTTCTACATTTTGCAAGCTCCTGATCTGTTGATTGCAACATGAAAGGCCTAGAGCTATCATTCTACTCCCCCTGTGGTTGTTTTGCATCTTGTATCGCTTGGTTTGCGATATTTGCTTGATATATATACAGTAGGACCGCGCTTTACGGTGTTTCGCTTTACGGCGTTTCGCATTATGGCGCTCCGCTAATACGGTCATTTGAAATTATGACCAAAACTCGCTATACGGCTCCCCCCACCCGACTTTCTAATACGGTCACTGTGCCCCACCTGGTTTGTTTACATTCTCTGTGAGATCTGTAAGCACTAAGTCTCTTCATTATGTCCAGAAACTCCAATATTTCAAGTGTTTTTAAAAGTTATTTCATGTTTTATATGTACTCTGATAATTATATTTATGTATACCTGTACCTAAATAAACTTAAATATTGTGCTAGCATGCAGGTACACATTAAAATCAGTAATTCTCTTATATCTTGAGACGTCATATTAGTAATGATAATAATAATCACCGGGTCTCATTAAATGTCGTATATTACGTTAATATGCACATTTTAATTAAACCATATATGATATTTTTTCAAAATTATATAATAAACACAATGCATAACATATAAAGATGATAAATGCACCGCACAGTAGAATAAATAAACATAAATAGGAGATGTGGTAGCAGATGACTTGCACAAGTGACGCCATATTAGAAATGACAAAAATAATAATAATAATAATAATTATCACCGAGTCTCATTAAATGTCATATATTATGTTAATATACACATTTTCATTAATCCATCCATGATATTTTTTTCAAAAATTATATAATAAACACGATACATGACATAAAAGGATAAATACACCTCACAACAGAATAAATAAACATAACAACAACAACAACAACAACAACAACCACCACCTATATATAGCCATCCTGCTCCACTTCTGGTTAGTGTGACTTTGTAAATGGTCCAGGTCGGACCGAAACGCTGACGTAAGCTCCTCTCTTCTATGTGCGGGTTATTTGTGTATCCTTCCAGTCACGGTATTGTGCCTTTTTTTTTTATTTAAATAAACATAAATATGAGATGTGGTAGCCAGATAACTTGTACAAGTAACGGCAAGAATAACATTTTCTCTAGTCTAACAAAAGAGAAAATGTGTTACTGGGGGTAACAGTAGAAAATTATTCCTTTCGTATGTATGTAAGTAAGTTTATTCAGGTATACACAAATACAGTTACATAGATTATCATACATAGCAGCATATGTGTAGAGAACCCAGGATAGCCCCAAAAAAGTCAGAGTGACTTATTTCCATTGCCTTCACTCAGAGTGTCATTTCTTCTAAAAATGGTGTTACATGAGAATGGGAGTGTTCTTCTTTATATCAATGTAGAGACAACTTGTACACAATGTAACTTGTACACAAACCAGACGTGTACACTTTGTTTACAAAACTTGCCTTCGCCTGGTTTGTTTACATAACTCTGCGCCTGTCCCCTCTCATGCACTCATTCTCTCTCTCTCTCTCTCTCTCTCTCTCTCTCTCTCTCTCTCTCTCTCTCTCTCTCTCTCTCTCTCTCTCTCTCTCTCTCTCTCTCTCTCATTTATTCGTTTTATCTCCTTTACTCACCCCTGACCCTACATTAAGACTACAAATATTTTAAGGTAAGTAATGAGTGAACTGTATATACATTTTATCGCTCTGGGATGCTTAAATATCATAGAATATGTGTGTGGGTGGAATGGCCTGGTATGGTAGCCTGGCTGACTACTATACTTACCACACTTGATTTCTTACAATCAATACTACTTGTCTCACCCTAGATAAAGACTATAAATATTTTAAGTTAAATAATGAGTGCACTATGTGTGTATTGTAGTTTTTTATTGTTTTTTTGATGCCTAGTTCTATTGCTAACTTAATATATGTTAGTGTAAACTTGTTATCTAGTATTTGCATGCATTTATAAGGAACAAAAACTGTGTTCCACTTTACGGCGATTTCTGCTTTACGGCGGTAGCCTGGAACCTAACCTGCCGTATAAGTGGGGCCCTACTGTATATAAAAGTTTATTAAAGGTACTGCAGTATTTGCTTAAATGAAAGTTGTTTTTCAAATTCTTGGTAATATTTTAAGTGGTGTTTTTAAACCCTTAAATGGTCCAAACGTATATATAAGTTTTTTCAACATCTGAAAGTATGTAAAAAAATGCAGATCTTCTTTTTTGTTTTACATTTGAAAACGTGTAAAAAAACTTTTATCTACATTTTTTTTGTTATATTTGAAAATATGTAAAAAAAAGTAGATCTACTTTTGTAGCAATACGAATTTGAATGTCGATCTGTTTGGACCGTTTAAGGGTTAATGAGGAAAGTACTCACATGCTTACAGTAAGGAGCTGGTAATATTCCTCAGATCTCAGCTCAGTTCCCTGATCTGCCGCCGTTGTTGGACATAGAAAGGAACCTGAGTTTAGCGTTGGTGAACACCCATTTTTCCATTAGCTTGTCAATGCCCCTCTTGCCCTCCCAAGTGGAGGTGGGTGCTCTGCACTGTCGTCCAGGCAACCCCCTGCATCAGGTAAGTCAACCCCTGACCCAGGTCAGTTTTTAAGTCAATGGGGTACACTTATTTGTCTAGTGTTCAGTGTATGGCCCTGTCTCTGTCCACACACTTTGCATTTTGTGTCACTGACGCTTCCATACAAACCATTCTGGTAGAGATAATTATAACAGATGTTATTTTCTTCATACACATGTTTACTTGACAAATTTCGTTAAGAATGCTCAGAATCTTGTGCATGCTCAGAATTTTCAAATTCTTGTACAGTGGACCCTCGAATTTCGTAATTAATCCGTTCCAGAGAGTCTACGAAAGGCAAAATTTACAAATGGCGAAACCATTATCCCCATAAGAAATAATGTAAATCCAATTAATCCATTTCAGACACCCAAAAGTATTACCTGGAGTTTACCTGGAGAGAGTTCCGGGGGTCAACGCCCCCGCGGCTCTGTCTGTGACCAGGCCTCCTGGTGGATCAGAGCCTGATCAACCAGGTTGTTGCTGCTGGCTGCATGCAAACCAACGTATGAGCCACAGCCCGGCTAATCAGGAACTGACTTTAGGTGCTTGTCCAGTGCCAGCTTGAAGACTGCCAGGGGTCTGTTGGTAATCCCCCTTATGTGTGCTGGGAGGCAGTTGAACAGTCTCGGGCCCCTGACACTTATTGTATGGTCTCTTAACGTGCTAGTGCCACCCCTGCTTTTCATTGGGGGGATGGTGCATCGTCTGCCAAGTCTTTTGCTTTCGTAGTGAGTGATTTTCGTGTGCAAGTTCGGTATTAGTCCCTCTAGGATTTTTCAGGTGTATATAATCATGTATCTCTCCCTCCTGCATTCCAGGGAATACAGGTTTAGGAACCTCAAGCGCTCCCAGTAATTGAGGTGTTTTATCTCCGTTATGCGTGCCGTGAAAGTTCTCTGTACATTTTCTAGGTCGGCAATTTCACCTGCCTTGAAAGGTGCTGTTAGTGTGCAGCAATATTCCAGCCTAGATAGAACAAGTGACCTGAAGAGTGTCATCATGGGCTTGGCCTCCCTAGTTTTGAAGGTTCTCATTATCCATCCTGTCATTTTTCTAGCAGATGCGATTGATACAATGTTATGGTCCTTGAAGGTGAGATCCTCCGACATAATCACTCCCAGGTCTTTGACGTTGGTGTTTCGCTCTATTTTGTGGCCAGAATTTGTTTTGTACTCTGATGAAGATTTAATTTCCTCATGTTTACCATATCTGAGTAATTGAAATTTCTCATCGTTGAACTTCATATTGTTTTCTGCAGCCCACTGAAAGATTTGGTTGATGTCCGCCTGGAGCTTTGCAGTGTCTGCAGTGGAAGACACTGTCATGCAGATTCGGGTGTCATCTGCAAAGGAAGACACGGTGCTGTGGCTGACATCCTTGTCTATGTCAGATATGAGGATGAGGAACAAGATGGGAGCGAGTACTGTGCCTTGTGGAACAGAGCTTTTCACCGTAGCTGCCTCGGACTTTACTCTGTTGACGACTACTCTCTGTGTTCTGTTAGTGAGGAAATTATAGATCCATCGACCGACTTTTCCTGTTATCCCTTTAGCACGCATTTTGTGCACTATTACGCCATGGTCACACTTGTCGAAGGCTTTTGCAAAGTCTGTATATATTACATCTGCATTCTTTTTATCTTCTAGTGCATTTAGGACCTTGTCGTAGTGATCCAATAGTTGAGACAGACAGGAGCGACCTGCTCTAAACCCATGTTGCACTGGGTTGTGTAATTGATGGGTATTTAGGTGGCTGGCAGTCTTGTTTCTTAGAACCCTTTCAAAGATATTTGTGATATGGGATGTTAGTGCTTTTGATCTGTATTTCTTTGCAATTGTTTTACTGCCACCTTTGTAGAGTGGGACTGTGCCTGCTGTTTATAGTGAGTGTGGGATGACCCCTGTGTCCATGCTCCCACTCCATAGAATGCTGAAAGCATGTGACAGGGGCTTCTTGCAGTTCTTGATGAATACAGAGTTCCATGAGTCTGGACTTGGGGCAGAGTGCATGGGCATATCATTTATTGCCTTTTCAAAGTCTTGTGGTGTTAGGATAATATCAGAGATTTTTGAGATGATAAAATTTTGGGTCTCGTTCATAAAGAATTTATTTAGATTGTCGACCCTTAGTCTAGTTAATGGCTCACTGAAAACTGAGTGTATTGGGACTTTAGTATCTCACTCATTTTTTTGCTGTCATCTCTGTATGTCCCATCTGGCCTAAGCAGGGGCCCAATACTGAATGTTTTACCCTTAGATTTGGCATGAAAGAAGTAGTATTTTGTTACGTTTTTTAAATTTCCTTCATAGGTTTTAGTTCTTCCTGAGATTCCTGTCACCGAAAGATTCCTTAAGCCTAAGTTCGATATTTACTATTTCTCTGACCAGTGTCTCCCTTTGTATTTCAGACATATTGGCAAATCTCAGCAGCTCTGTGATTCTTCACCTTTGTCTGAATAGGGAACATATCTCTCTTTCTAGTTTACATCTTCTCTTTCTTTTTCTTAATGGAATGTGCCTTGAGCAGACCTCAAGAGCCACAGAGTTAATTTTTTCTAGGCAAAGGTTCAGATCCATGTTGTTTAGGATATCTTTCTAGCTTGATTCATTCAGGACATGGTTGACTTGTTCCCATGGTATGTTTTTGTTACTGAAGTTGAATTTTGTGAAGACACTTTCATGACTGATCACATTTTCCTGGTCAGCTCTGTGCATACATGTCTGTATCTCTGTTATGTTGTGATCTGAGCTGCTCATCATTATGAAATGTTTCAAGTAAAATGTTTCTGTAGATAGTAATAATGTTTGTGGCATGCTACGAGTATGTTACATTTTATTCGGCCTATGTCACACTCCCATATAGGCTGCCTCCCAACCAGCGAACCAAGTGCTAAGGATTTAATGATCTATAGGGTACCCTAATCATAGACAAGCTCGCCAATGCTGAAGCAATGTGGTTCACTTGTGCCAAGCTGACAGACCTGCCTGGGCTGCTAGTCGAGTACTGTGCATTCTCTGGCTTTTACTTTTGCAAAAGCAATTATTCCACCACTGTACATATTGCACATAGTGTATATACTTGTAAATACAACCTTGTTAATACTTGGTGAAGGAAAATACAAGTAATATTCTATTGTTGAGTTTTGTTTGCTCCACTTTAATCCCATTATGACCAGGTATACTGGCCATACTATACCTGTGTTCATAATAAGGATAGTAGATTAAAAAAGTTGTCACTGTTAGATTAAGGCCAGGCCAGTGTGTGGATGGAGAAAGGACCATACAATGGAACTTTATGTTTTAGACTTAGTGTCCAAATGCTCAGTCTTTCAGAGACAACTCCATGCAAACCCTACAGGAAATATATAAGCACCTCATTGTTAATGATTAAATATCTGAAATCTTTATAGTGTACAGTGGACCCTCAAGTTTTGGCAGCATCGACTTTTGTGAAATCCGACTTTCGGCAAGTTTTTTCGGCAAAATTTGGCCTCGCAGTTCGTGATTAGACTCATGATTCAGCGACCATCCGGTACCCGTCTGCCTGTCACCGTGCACACAAAGCCAGTCTCCCATGCCATTCACGCTCAGTGTGCCATTGTTTACCAACACGTGACCATCACCCCGCGGGTTCATATGTAATAATCCATTTTTTTTTGTGATTGCAACTGCTAAATAAGTCACCATGGGCCCAAGGAAAGCTAGTGCAAGCCCTTTGGTAAAGAAAGTGAGGAACACGATCGAATTCAAGAAGGAAATCATTGAAAAATATGAGAGTGGAGTGCGTGTTACAGAGCTTGCCAGGATGCATGGCAAACCCCATTCAACCATCACTTCGATTGTGGTGAAAGGAAAGGAAATAAAGTGTGCTGTTGTTGCAAAAGGGGTAGATATGCTGACAAAAAGGAGATCACAAATCCTCGAAGAAGTGGAGATGTTATTGTTGGTGTGGATTACCGAAAAACAGATTAAGGACATTTGTGCAAAGTGGACTGAAGTGCAAATATTTATGGATGAACTTCACCCTAACAAAGCTGTTGCAGGCCGTATTGGCAACATGTACAATGACAGTGTTGTGTCCCACTTCAGACAAATCTTAAAGAAACGCCAGAAACAGAGTTTTCTGGACAGATATTTTGTGCGACAGGGTTCCAGTGACTCTCAAGTTGTTCCCAGTGCCAGTGTCTTTAAAAAATAAAGAAGGGAAGTAACCCCAGATAAGGACTTCATATCTGAAGTTCTAATGGAAGGAGATTCTCCTTCCAAACAATAGTGTACACCTTCCTCCTATCCCCTCCTCCCGTCTTCCATCCACCCAGAAGTCTTGAGTAAAGGTAAGTGTAATGTTATTATTATTTTTTATATGCATGTACTTGATTTCTCATTGTTTTCAGTATGTAAATTTTTATTTAGTTTAAAAAAAAAATTATTTTAACATTTTTGGGTGTCTGGAACGGATTAATTTTATTTCCATTATTTCTTATGAAGGAAATGGTTTCGCCATTCAGCAATTTCGACTTTCGGCAGGCTCTCTGGAATGGATTAATCACAAAACTCGGGGGCCCACTGTATCAACTTTCTGCATTAAGCTGAAGAATGAACTGATGTTTGAAGAGCGTGTATCCCAATGAGATCTCTGTACTTTTAATAGTAATAAGATTACTAAAATTTTCTTGATATTCCATCTATATCTTGCATTGTGTAGTGTAGGCATGTGAAGCAATTATTAAATACAAAATGAATAACATATAAAGATGTAACTATTCCCAGTAGGTTGTAAGAAAGTGCCTTTGTGACCTCTGTAATCCTTCTATTTTTCACACTACCTCTCAGGGAATGAGAAAAGGATGTACAACGAAATAGAAGCTTCTGCAGTAAAACTAAACATCATTATCCAGATAAGTTGTGATAAATGATTTGAAAACTGACAAGTTGAAAACTGAGACACTTACGCAACATATGGGAATCTTTATTAATCCTTTCAGGGTCAGCAGGCCCTCTCCTAAACTCTGGGTCAGAAATTTTTCAAAAAAAAAAAAAAATTATTTTTTCTTATGAAATGATAGAGAATCTTTTCCCGATCACCATGACACCAAAAGTATGAAATTTGATGGAAAACTTATGGAATTATGTTCTCACTAAGTTAGCAGTCTCGAAGATGTTTACGCATCGGCGATTTTGCCCACTTTGAGCTCTATTTTCTGTCAATTCCAATGTACCAGTTGACAAAAATTGTACATATTTTGCTAGAACTCCATTTTTTCTATCAATGAGTACAAGAAACCACCCATTTACCGATTTTAACTATCCAATAAAGTGGTCAGAAAATGGCAGTTTTTGCCAATTTCACACAAATTTCAAAAGATGCCAATTTCCAAATAGGGTCCAGAATAAACAAGACAGACATTCCTGGCACTAAAATAATATTTCCTCTGTTCATTACTCATGTCCCCAGGCCTCTGTTACATTTCTTTTGCTTTCCACTTTGAATTTTTATTCTCAGAAAAATAGAAGATTTATGTTAAGCAGACTACTTCATCAGTGTAGAAATGGCATAAATAATATCAGTGCACTTGTGAAAGAATATTAGATTCAGCGATTGATGTGTATTGGACACATGGCATGATTTGTTTACCTTTGAATTTTGGCAAAAATCGAACATATCTGCTACTTTGAGCTCAATTTCAAGGTATTTTTCATTGTGAAACCAGTCAAAATCATTTCAATTTCTGTAATATGGCTTCCATTCTATAAAATGAGATCAGGAAAACTAGAATACAACCATAAATAGCATACGAAAATACACTGCAAAGTCGCTCTTTTAAACCAAAAACATGGTCAGTTTTTTTTTTCTCATTATGCACTGTGTGCTGCAGCATTTTTTTATACTGTGCACACTGACCACATAGACCCATTCTTTCATATGTAGGCCTACCAGCTTTCTCTCGCTAGATTTGAAGGCGCTAGAATTTATGCATACTAGCACAGCACCAACCCTGAAAGGGTTAAGGAAAAGTTTTGCCACGCAGTGGGTTCTTCAGCCCAATGCAAAGCAGAGAGGGGTAAGAAGAGGAGGAGATTGAGGTAATCAGTCCCTCAGCCTGAAATCAATGTGTTCAATCTATCTCTCTTGTAGAAAGTACAGCATATGACTGGAGAAGTGACTTATATACTGTAGACAGGTGAGTCGAAGCAGGAGGCAGTGGGATCACAGTGGTACCATCCACTAGTGTAAGTAGGTCTTCATCTGAAGGTTGGACAAGTATTGAAGAATTCCTTGTATCAAGTTCCCATCTCCTTACCCCTCTCTGCCTTGTATTAGACTGAAGAAGCCACTGTATGGCAAAACGTTTCCTTAATAAACATTCCCATATGTTGCATAAGTGTCTCAGTCTTCAACTTGTCAGTATATATATTAGACACTGCAACATCATGGGAACTTGATACAAGGAATTCTTCAATATTTCTCCAAACTTTGGATGAAGATCTACTTACACTAGTGGATGGTACCACTGTGATCCCGCCTCCTCCTGCTTCGACTCACCTGTCTACAGTATATAAGCCACTTCTCCGGCCTTATGCTGTACTTTCTACAAGAGTGATGGAGTGAACACGTTGGTTTCAGGCTGAGGGACTGATTACCTCAAACTCATCCTCTCCTTACCCCTCTCTGCTTTGTATTGGACTGAAGAAGCCGCTGTGTGGCAAAATGTTTCATTGGAAAATCCTAGAGAGATCATTACCAAACTTGCACATGAAAATCACTCCTTATGAAAGCAAAAGACTCGACAGGAGATGTAGCATTCCCCCAATGAAAAGAAGGGGCCCCACGAATACATTGAGAGACAACACACCAAGTGTCCAAGACTGTTCAATTGCCTACCAGCATACATAAGGGGGGTTACCAATAGACCTCTGGCTGTCTTAAAGAAGGCACTGGACAAGCACCTAAAGTCAGTACCTGATCAACCGGGCTGCAGTTCGTACATCAGTTTGAGTGTGGCCAACAGTAACAGCCTGATTGACCAGACCCTGATCCATCACATGGCCTGGTCTTAGACCGAGCTGCAGGGGTGCCGACCCCTCAAAACCCTCTCCAGGTAAACAACATGTAGTAGCTCAATGTGTGTCTACATGAAGGGTATTCCAGGGGATCTATGCCCCCATGGCCTAGTCCACTACCAGGCCTCCCGGTGGATTAGGACCTGATCAACCAGGCTGTTACTGCTGGTCACACGTAGTCTAAGATACAAACCACAGCCCGGCCGATCCAGCACTGACTTTAAGTATCTGTCCAGCCCCTTCTTGAAGGCAGCCAGAGGTCTATTGGTAATTCTCCTTATGATTGGTGGGAGGCTGTTGAACAGTCTTGGGCCCGGACACTTATTGTCTTTTCTCTTAGTGTACCAGTGGGGACCCTACTTTTCATTGAAGGTATTTTGCACTGCCTGCTCTGTCTTTTACTTTTATAGGGAATGATTTCTGTGTGCAGATTTGGGACCACTCCTAGGATTTTTCAAGTGTAGATTTTGGATTTTGACATATCTCTCACTTGCGTTCCAGCGAGTACAAGTCAAGTGCTTCCAAGTATTCCCAGTGGTTGAGGTGTTTGATGGAACTTATATGTGCAGTAAAGGTTCTCTGTGCACTCTTTAGGTTGGCAATTTCACCTGCTTTGAATGGAAATGTTAATGTGCAGCAATATTCCAGCCTAGAGAGAATAAGTGATTTGAAAAGGATCATCATTCACTTGGCATCTCTATCATTTTCCTATCATTGGGACTTCAGTATTTCACTCATTTCTTCGCTGTTATCTGTGTAGGTCCCGTCTTGTTTAAGCAGGGGCCTAGTAGTAGTTGTAGTTTTTGCCCTAGATCTGGCATAACAAAATAATTTTTTTTTTTTCAATTTCATTTATGGCCTTGGGTTCTTCCAGTATTTCTTGGCTCTTGTATGATTCCTTAAGCTTAAGCTTGATGTTTTCTATTTTCTGCCAGTCCCTTCTTCCATGTCTCAGATATACTGACCCCTATCAGAGGCTCTGCGATTCTTCGCCTTCACATGTAGATGGAGCATCTCTCAATTGCCATGGACTTAATTCTTTCTGGGCAAAGGTTTGGATCCATGTTGTTTAGGATATCTTCCCAGCTTGTTTCATTTAGGGCATGGTTAATTTGATCCCACTGAATGTTTTTGTTATTGATCTTGAATCTGGTGATGGTACCCTCGTAACTGATTTCATTTTGCTGGTCATGAGCCCTGCACATTCATGCCTGTATGTACTTCTTTTATGTTTTGATCCGAATGTTTTGTCTTTGATAGCATTTTATTTCATACCATATTATCATTATTAGTGAAAATAAGGTCAGATATATTTTCCAGTCTTGTTGGTTCCACTGTTTGCTGGCTTAAGGTGAATTTGTTACAGAGATTCAGTAGCTCATGTGTGTGTGAACTTTCATCTGAGCTGCCTCCTGGGGTTATCTCTGCTAAAACAGTTTCCACATTTCTTCATTTTATATGTCCTAAGTTGAAATCACCCAATAACAAGCAAGATATTTGTGGTTGGGGTTGGGAGATTTTCCAGACAGTAGTCAATTTTCAAAAGCTGTTCCTGGAATTGTATGAAAGTTGCATCAGGAGACTCATATACAACCACAATGACGAGGCTTTGGTTTTCAGTCTTTACTGCCAAAATTTCAACTACATCATTTGTGGTGTTTAGTAATTCTGAGCAAATGGGTGACTCTGTGACATATAGGCCAACCCTCCCTTGTTGTCTATACTTTCATTGTCAAAATGATCCTTTGTGTGTTTCTGTGAAAGCTGCAAACATTTCATTTGACTCTGTGAACAGTCTACTGATGGAAGGTATTTGGTTGTTTGTTGGTGGCTTTTGACACTGCATATCTGCAAATACAATGTTGTTGTATTGATGGTTTGTAGGAGGGCTTTATTTGCTGTTGCTAATATCTGTTCTGGAGTGGGAGCCACTGTGCCTCCACTCCAGTATTGAACTGCGGTGGTGTAGTATTTCTGTAATTTCCTGCCAGTGTCTTTTTTCTTCCATGCACTAAAAAATCTGTTTCTCTTGAGTGGTTGTAACTACCCTGGTTTGTTTCCCAAGGTCTGTGTGATCTTTTCCTTCTAGTCTATTTTAAGTAGTGTGCCTGATAGTATGTGTTGTAACATTTTTTTTCATTACCTGATGAATAACACATTTCAGGGTGAAGTAGTTTATAAGAAGAAGAATTGCATACTCTTTTGGGTATGAGATCACGGCATTTTTCTGGTGATCAAAATTGCACGTCCCACCTGTTTTTCCAGATATTCCATGCCTATTGTTACCCAAGGCATAGAATTTGCACAGATGTGATTTTTGTTTGCTAGGACTATTTTTGTGGCTGGGTTCCATACTGATGCAGTTTTCCATGACCCCCTACTATCTTCGCCCCATGTACTAGCACCAGTGCCACCACCAGTTAGTACTGGTAGTGTGTCAACAATATTACCAGAGGCTTCCTCTCCCTTTTACCATCTCCAAAAGTATTGCTATTTTGTGTTTCTGGGTCTTGTAAGTTTAGATCTTTCCCTCTTTCTTCAGTACCAGGTCTGCTATCTCCATCTGGTGCACTGTCTTGCATTTCTGTAACAGCTTCAGCTGGTCCACTCTCTTTACTTTCCCAACTGTCAAACAAAACTCAAATTATCAAAAAAAGATATTTTTTTGGTGTTTCTGTCTTTTAGTATATGTAAGTGAAAATTTCTCCCAGTGTGTTCTGTAAATTGGGTAGCCCCCAAAACATTTCTCTGTTTTAATATCAGTAGTGGTATATTGGTGGATATTTGCACAACTTCTTTTTTTTTTTTCCGAAATTATATGCTACCCAAGCGATGTCTTGCTTATAACTATTTTTGCATGTTACACAGGTTTTCATGCTGGTAATTTTTTTCTGTGTTGAGTATACACCTACCATCCGACTTACGACCTGCTCGACTTACAACCACTCGACTTACGACCGTGTTTTTTATGCCAAATTTCTGGGAAATAAACAACTATTTGTGTTGTACACAGTGTTTATCCTAAACCTTACAGTATAAAATACAGTACTAACAACATGAAAAGTAAAGTGAAACATGAAATACCAAAATAAAACAATAAAATAAAGTCATTACAAAAATGTTTTGTTGATATTCAGTAGTAAAGTTCGACTTACGACCATTTCGGCTTACGACCGGTTTCTTGGAACCAAACTCGGTCGTAAGTCGGATGGTAGGTGTATATGATTTATAATTTATTTATATCAGTGTCTACTAGAGAAAAAGGTATTTTGATGTAGAAATTATACTGTTAAAAGTACAGTGGACCCTTGAGCAACGATTTTAATCCTTTCCAGAGAGCTTGTCCTTAGCCAAATTAATTTTCCCCATAAGAAATAATGGAAATCCAATTAATCTGTTCCAGACAGCCAAAAGTATTAAAAAAATAATTTTTTTTACATGAAATATACATTTCTCTACAAAAAAACAAAAAACAATGAGATATGCACAATAAATACATAAATACTAAAATGACACTTACCTATATTGAAGAGTATTGATGAGTGATGAGACACTGTTTTTCTTGAACACTGGAATTTTCACAGTGATACATGAGTAAAGGCTTCACTTTGCAATCCCCACTAGCATTACAACAAAACATGAGAGTTAGCCTGTCCTTCATAGGCTTATGTCCTGGGAGTGCCTTTTCCTCCTGAGTAATGTAAGTCCTGTTTGGCATTTTCTTCCAGAAGAAGCCTGTTTTCTCACAATTGAACACTTGTTGGGGTTGGAATTTTTCAGCTTGCCATTCCTTATCACACTGTGTATGCCACTACGATTCTTAAATCTCTCAAACCAACCTTTGCTGGCCTTAAATTCACCAATATGAGCACTAGTTCCAGGCATTTTTTTCCTGTTCATCTAGGTTTTAGTCAACTGGTGTAGGTTGCATCCTGCGGGACAAGATTAAGGACCCCAATGGAAATAAGTTAGACAGTCCTCGATGACGCACTGACTTTCTTGAGTTATCCTGGGTGGCTAACCCTCTGGGGTTAATTGTTTCTCAGTAATTGTTTCTCGTTAAGCCACACCAACAATACTCTCTCCACATCTTTGAGTAGTACAACTGACAGTGGTGCAGCAACAGCTGACGGTGGTGCAGCAGCAGCTGACTGTAGTAAAGCAGCAGCTGATGGTGGTACAGCAGCAGCTGACTGTGGTGCAGCAACAGCTGATGGTGGTGAAGCAGCAGCAGCAGCAGCTGATCGTGGTACAGCAGCAGCTGACAGTGATGCTGCAACAGCTGATGGTGGTGCAGCAGCAGCAGCAGCAGCTGTCCGTGATACAGCAGCAGCTGACAGTGGTGCAGCAGCAGCAGTAGCTGACTCTGGTACAGCAGCAGGTGACGGTGGTACAGCAGCAGCTGATGGTGGTGCAGCAACAGCTGACCGTGGTATGATAGTATTTTGACAGTACTTATTTCTCACCCTTTTACCACAAGGTTGGCACTAGAAGCTTTCTTTGGGCCCATGGTGGCTTATTTATCAGGTACAAGCACTAAAAACAACGGAATAATACAAAATGTATCGAGTGTATACATGGAACCATCCGCCCTGGCTTGTAAACAGTGGCACACTAGCTGAAGGCAGGGCAGCTGAGGCGCTCAGGCTGGACGGACAGGCGGATGCATTCGGGATGAATGTCCTTATCTGAGGTTTTCGCCATTGGTCAAGCCAATGTTTTTATGCAAAAACTCATCGTTGCCCAATTTTATCATTAGTCAATGCCATCGTTGGTCGAGGGTCCACTGTATTTGATTAGTGTGTTGAGTGAACTGGTGACCACTGCCAGCTTCAACAACCTGATGATTTGTGGTTAGTATATATCACTATACAGTAGACCATCATTTAACATGAGTATTTGGCATGAATCATTTGGCATGATTCGGACAACAATATACTATCTCAAACGAACACGATTTCTCTACCTTCCTTAGAAAAGCTGTCATTTCTGTAACAGATTAGACAAGTGCCCTTAACCCTTTGAGGGTTTTCGTCGTACTAGTACGTCTTACGCGTAGGGGTTTTTGACGTACTAGTACTCATAAATTCTAACGACCTCAAATCTAGTGGGAGAAAGCTGGTAGGCCTTCATATGAAAGAATGGGTCTATGTGGTCAGTGTGCACAGTCTAAAAAAAATCCTGCAGCACACGGTGCATAATGAGAAAAAAAAAACTTTTTCCATTTTTTTTTAATAAATCAGCGAATTTGCAGTGTATTTTCGTATAGTATTTATTGTTGTATTCTAGTTTTCTTGGTCTCATTTTATAGAATGGAAGACATATTACTGAAATTGAGATGATTTTGACTGGTTTTACAATGAAAGGTGCCTTGAAATTGAGCTCAAAGTAGCAGAAATGTTCGATTTTTACCAAACTTCAAAAGTAAACAAATCGTGCCAAGCGTGCAATACACGTCAACTGGTGAGTCTAATATTCTTTCACAAGTGCACCAATAATATTTATACCATTTTTTACACTAATGCAGTAGTCTGCATAACAGTAAATCTTATATTTTTTGTGAGAATAAAAATTCAAAGTGGAAAGCAAAGAATGTCTTTCTTGTTTATTCTGGACCCTATTCCGAAATTGGCATCTTTTGAAATTTGTGTGAAATTGGCAAAATTGCTAAATTCTGACCACTGTACTGGATAGTTGAATTTATAAATGGGTGGTTTCTTGCACCCATTCGATAGAAAAAATGGAGTTCTAGCGAAATATTCATGTTTTTTGTCGACTAGTACAGTGAAATTGGCCGAAAATGGGGCTCAAAGTGGGCAAAATTGCCGATCCGTAAACATCGCCGAGACCGCTAACTTTGCAAGAGCATAATTCCGTAAGTTTTCTATCAAATTTCAAACTTTTGGTGTCGTTATGATCGGGAAAAGATTCTCTATCTTTTCATAAGAGAAAATAATTTTTTTTTTTTTTAAATTTGGCCGACCCTGAGAACGAGTTTCGGAGAGGGCCTGTCGACCCTCAAAGGGTTAATACATATATACGTGTGGTGCATATAGTGTACCTTACTATTATATTGTGCATTATTATTTTTATTATTTTTTTCATCACAAGCTAATGCTAACTACCTCCAATACTTTTTTACTTCTTTCTTACTGCTATTAATTGCTCATAATTTTATGTTACAAGTCAAATCTTACTCCAAATTAATATTATTCATTGTTCTTACCTGTCCATTTAATTTTGTTTACCACTACTTGCTTTTTTAGTCACTTTTTATTGTGTGTGCAATTAGTGTATATTCCAATTACTTTTTTGCAAGTACCAAAACTATCTTTTGCTAGCTAGTACCAACTACCTCATTTTTTTTTTACTTTCTATTGTGCAATAAACTGCTCAACTTATTTAATATTACAAATCAGATCTTACTCCTAAACCAATATTATTTCATAGTGACTATCTGTCCATTTAACTTGTTTACCATTACTTAATTGTAGTCCCTTATATATTTTTTTTTCCTTTATTTTAGCTTTATATAACTACCTTAGCTCATATATTCACAATTGTTAAAATAATCAAGGTGCTATTCTCAGGTGCTAAAGTTAATAAGTTCACTATTTTGCCATTATACTCCAAAGCTCATTTATTTGATTACCACTTTATTGTTCACCACAACTTATATTAGTCCCTTTTATATTATAATTTTATATTATAATTCTAACTTTAAAGAATTACCTTTAAAGTACTACCTACTATCATATTCCCAAGCTCCATTATTTGATCGTCACTTTATTTGTTCACCACAAATTATTTTAGTCCCTTTTATATTGTCTCCTTTATTTTAGCTTTAAAAAACTACCTTAGCTCATTATTTTTACATTTGTTAAATAATTCAGGTGCTATTTTTTTTTAGCTTTAGAATATTTACTTTATTTTTTACTTAATTCTAACTATAGATTTACTACAAATCTTATGATTACAAGCATTGATCCTGATACCAACCTCTTATTTAATGACTTAAATGAATCAAACAGTTACTGTAATTACTACACAGCAGAACAATCAAAGGCACTTCTCAGAGCCAACAACAACATAACTATCTTTAACTACAATATCAGATCTTTAAGCAAGCATTATGATGACCTCCTAGCATTACTAAATTCCTTGCATGCCAATATGTCCATCATTACACTAACTGAAACCTGGCTAAAGCCTGATACTACAGATGTCTATGCCATTCCTGGTTACACAGCCATACACAACTGTAGGCCAGACCAACAAGGGGGTGGCACAGCTATATACTACTCAGACCAACTAGAATGTATCACTAATACTTGCACAAGGGATGAACATGGGGAATATATAATAGCTAAATTCAAATCCAAATACCTACAAAAACCTCTCACAGTGATAAACATCTACAGAGTTCCACAATCAAACATTAGCCAATTTAGTCAAAACCTAGGAAGTAGGATAACTGATGCACGCATGAACAAAGATCACTTACTACTGTCAGGTGACTTCAATATAAATCTCCTGCAAGACCAGGACCCACACGTTACTGAATTCACAAACACAATGAGTAACTGCATGTTGCTACCAACAGTAGCAAAACCTACAAGAGTTACAGAGACTAGTGTTTCCCTACTTGACCACATCTGGACCAACACCATATCCCCTTTAAAATCAGGCATAATTACAGATAATACCACAGACCACTACCCTACTTTCCTCATAACAACTCTTGGTAAAATACCCCAAGACACTACTAAAGTCACCTTCAGACTTCACAATGAGGCAGCCATTAATAACTTCACAACAGCAGTAACAAACATTGACTGGCACACTGAGCTAGAAATCTATACAGATATTGACGAATGTTTTAATAATTTTCTAAAAAAGACCCAATACCTTTATAACAAGCACTGCCCTAAAAAAACTAAACAGATAACAGCTAAGAGACTGAACAGTCCCTGGCTAACACCCAGCATTCTCAAATCCATAAATACAAAACACCGATATGAAAAACAGTACAGAGTGGGTCACATAACCAGAGACCAAACAAAATGTTACTCGTCAATCCTAACCAGCCTGATAAGAAGGGCAAAAAAATTGTATTATGAGAACACATTATCCAACTTACGAGGTGATATAAAAAAGACCTGGAAGAACCTATCAGAAATTCTGGGAACAAAAAGGATATCACGACATAGCGAAATAAAATTAGCAAAATCAGATGAACCCCAACTCCCACCAACAGAAACAGCAAACAGACTCAATGATTTCTTCTCCACTATAGGTCAAAACCTTGCCAATAAAATCCCAAGCTCAGATACCCCACCAAATGACTACCTCACTGGCAACTACCTGAACACACTGTTCCTAGCTCCGACTAACCCATACGAAGTCTCCCTTATTATCAACGCACTGAAAAACAAGGCAGGAGATTTAAATACCTTACCACCCTTTATATACAAAAAAGCGTCACAAGTACTATCACCAATCATTGCAACACTCTTTAACAAATCCATTGAATCCTCCACCTTCCCTACAGTTCTCAAAATTGCAAGGGTCACCCCGATCCATAAAGGAGGAGACCAAACAGAGTTGAATAACTATAGGCCAATATCCAATTTACACCCTCTCTCAAAAATCTTCGAAAAATTAATTCATAAACGAATCTACTCCTACCTCATCTCCCAAAACATTCTCAACCCCTGCCAATTTGGATTCAGGCCTAATAAAAATACTAATGATGCTATTATACACATGCTAGAACATATATACACTGCAATAGAGAAAAAAGAAGTCACACTGGGGATCTTCATTGACTTACGTAAAGCTTTTGATACAGTTGACCATGACTTGCTCCACGTAAAATTGTCACACTATGGTATTAGAGGGCACTCCCTCAACTACCTCAAGTCTTACCTCAGCAACAGAAGCCAATATGTGTACACAAATGGGGCAAGCTCTTCCGCACAACCAATTACAGTTGGTGTCCCACAGGGAAGTGTCCTTGGCCCTCTTCTCTTTCTCCTATACATAAATGACCTACCAAATGCTTCGCAATTACTCAAACCCACACTTTTTGCAGATGACACTACATACGTCTTCTCTCACCCGAGCCCAGTCACGCTAGCCAATACTGTAAACACCGAATTACAGAAAATAGCTACCTGGATGAGGACTAACAAACTTACACTAAACATTGACAAAACCTACTTCATTCAGTTTGGTAACAGAGCTACAGATGTACCTCTTAACATAACGATAAACGGATCACCTATCACAAAGCTAACAGAGGGAAAATTCTTAGGAATCCACCTCGATAATAGACTCAAATTTCATACACATATACAACAAATTTCTAAGAAAATTTCCAAGACTGTAGGCATACTATCGAAGATACAGTACTATGTTCCACAGTCAGCCCTCCTGGCCCTTTATCACTCTCTTATTTACCCCTATCTCACCTATGGAATTTGTGCATGGGGCTCAACAACAATTAACCATCTCAGACCACTAATTACCCAACAAAAGGCTGCAGTTAGAATGATAACAAATTCTCACTACAGGCAACACACTCCACCAATATTCAAAACACTCAACCTACTCACCATACAAAACATCCATACTTATTACTGCACCTATTACATACATAGAACACTTAACTCTGATATTAACCCTCCCCTCAACCAGCTCCTTGCCAACCTCAACAGAACACATGACCATAACACAAGGCACAGATCACTCTTTGATGTTCCTCGTGTCCATCTCACGCTATGCAAAAACTCAATGCACATAAAAGGCCCTAAAATCTGGAATTCATTACCTGTAAATATAAAAGAAACACTACCTGTTTATAAATTCAAGTCTCTTCTCAAAGTTCACTTACTCACTCAAACCAAATAAATACTGAATAACTGAACCTTATAAATTGTATATCCAAAATGTTACTCACAATTATATCACATAAATGTTAAACCTAGGACCCAATCTAACTTTGTTATTTTTTTAAATACACTACCTAACAGAATACTCCATTCTACTGAATGAACAGCAATGCATGCAACCATATGACCTGTCTTTGTAATACTCATTTGTGCTTTATAGTTATCTGTTTACAATAATGTCTTATCACTGATTTCATCATTGCTTAGTTAATCTTAAGTTAATTTTAAGCCAGCCCATAATGCTATGCATATAAGTGGCTTTGGCATGCTGGTCTTACCTGTATTTTTTTTGTACCTCTGTATGTATGCTAAAATTTCTAAATAAATAAATAAATAAATAGCACAATTGAAGAATTGCGGCACAATTTTATGTAATACAGTGGACCCTCGACCAACAATGGCATCAATTAACGATAAATCTGACTAGCGATACATTTTAACGCAAAAATTTTGCCTCGACTAACGCTAAAAAACTCGACCAACACTGTTCGTTCCATCTGAGATGCGTCCTCTTCTGGCCAGTGTTTACAAGCCAGCCAGCCACTGCGGTCGCTTCCAAGCATACAATTGGAACATTTCATATTATCACAGCCCTTTTAGTGATTGCACCTGCAAAATATGTCACCATGGGCCCCAAGAAAGCTTCTAGTGCCAACCCTACAGCAAAAAGGGTGAGAATTACTATGGATAGTAAGAAAGAGATCATTGCTAAGTATGAAAGTGGAGTGCGTGTCTCCGAGCTAGCCAGGTTGTACACAAAACCCTAATCAACCATCGCTACTATTGTGGCCAAGAAAACGGCAATCAAGGAAGCTGTTCTTGCCAAAGGTGCGACTATGTTTTCGAAACTGAGATCGCAAGTGATAGAAGATGTTGAGAGACTGTTATTGGTGTGGATAAACGAAAAACAGATAGCAGGAAATAGCATTTCTCAAGCGATCATATGTGAAAAGGCTAGGAAGTTGCATGAGGATTTAATTAGAAAAATGCCAGCAACTGGTGGTGATGTGAGTGAATTTAAGGCCAGCAAAGGTTGGTTTGAGAGATTTAAGAATCGTAGTGGCATACATAGTGTGATAAGGCATGGTGAGGCTGCCAGTTTGGACCAAAAAGCAGCTGAAAAATATGTGCAGGAATTCAAGGAGTACATAGACAGTGAAGAATTGAAACCTGAACAAGTGTTTAACTGTGACACTGACAATGTTGTAAAACACTTTAGGAATGTCATAAAGGAACGGGAGGTACAGGCCTCTATGGACAGATATGTTGTGCGACAGAGGTCCAGTGACTGTCAAGCTGGTCCTAGTGGCATTAAAAGAAGAAGGGAAGTAACCCCGAAAAAGGACTTGCCACCTCAAGTCCTAATGGAAGAGGATTCCCCTTCTAAACACTAACACCATCAACACTCTCCCCTCCTCCCATCCCATCAGTCATCACCAGATCTTCAATAAAGGTAAGTGTCATGTAACTGTACATGTCTTCTTCAGTTTGTGTGTATTAAAATTAATATTTCATGTGGTAAATTTTTTTTTTCAATACTTTTGGGTGTCTTACACGGATTAATTTGATTTCCATTATTTCTTATGGGGAAAATTAACTCGACTAACGATAATTTTGATTAACGATGAGCTCTCAGGAACGGATTAATATCACTGGTCGAGGGTCCACTGTACTTCATAAAATAAATTTAACATGGTTCACGGAAGGGGAAAAAATTTTGAGCGCACAGTCACCCGCAGGATTGGTGGTGGGTTACACCATTTGAGTCAATATGGGAGACCTACCGCAATTCCCCGTTACCCTTACCCACCCACCCACACTACCCTCCCAGCCATCAGTTTGGTTTATACATGTGTAGGATGACGACACTTGGGAAGCTCGCTGTGTTTATTTACATATGTATTTTCATTGCCATTTCTTAAATCTGCCAAGAGATTATGGCACCCAGTAGGAATACAAGTGTTGCTGAAAGTTGCAAGAAAAGGTTTAAGCGTTCAAGTCTAGGAATTGCGAAGAAAATAGAGATATTAAATAAGCTTAAGAGTGGCTCACATGTGGTGGATATAGTGAGGGCCTATAGCCTTAATGAAGCGTCAGCTAGTACAATTAAAAAGAAAGAGGCGAATATACAAGCTTGTGTAATGAATAACCCAAGATATCATCTCATGAAAAGAATGACACATAGGTCCCAACAAGTAAATAAAACAGAAAACTTGTTTCTTGAGTGGATTGAACAAAAGACAAAGAAAGATGCACCACTTAAGTTTATGTTAATTATGGAAAAGACCTTACAGTTGTTTAAAGCAGTGTGTGATAGGGAAGGAAGGCCTGATACACAGCAGGATACACAGCAGTCTACACCTGCAGACCATACCAAGTTGGGAGTGGTATTGCAATCTATTACTCTAATGAAATATCTTGTTATAACACCACTTGCTATAGTGATGAATATGGAGAATATATTTTTGCTAATTTTAGTGTAAAAAACCTTAAGACTCCTTTAACAATCGGGGCCATTTACTAGATGCCTCATACAAACATCCAAATTTTAGCAATAAACTAAAGACACCAATAACAAACAACCAAATGAACAAGCACCACCTTCTCTTAGCCAGAGACTTCAACATCAACCTTGGCCTACCAGATGACCAGCCAGTAAATAATTTCATCAACAATATGAACAACACACTTCTCATACCAACATTAACTAAACCAACCAGGCTGACTGAGACAAGTGCAACCATAATCAACCATATATGGACCAATATACTATCCCCCCTTAAATCAGGGATAATCAAACACAGTGCTACTGACCACTACCCCACCTTCCTCTTAACAAACATTAGTAAACTGCCTCTGGAATACAGCAAAGTTTCATTTAGACTCCATAATGAGGCTTCAGTAAGTAACTTCACAGCAGAGCTAGAGACGGTTGACTGGGCTACAGAATTCTACAGTGCCAGTTGTATCGATGATTGGACAGACATATTTCTTAATAAATTACTTAGACTATATAACAAACATTGTCCTGTAAAAATGAAACAGATTACGAATAAACGACTAGGTTGCCCATGGCTAACTAACAGCTTACTAAGATCCATTAACAAGAAACTTCAGTATGAAAAGCAATATAGACAGGGCTTAATACACAAAGATATTATTAAACACTATTCATCAGTTCTCACCAAACTAATAAAAAAAGCCAAACAATTGTAGTACTACAGCAGATTCACAGAAGCAAGAGAAGATATAAAAAAAAGACCTGGAAAACACTCTCACAGATTCTGGGCACTCACAAACTGAAAAGAACTAGGGATATTGTCCTAATTAAACTGAACAATACATCACTACAGCCTATTGATACAGTAAACAAGATAAAAGATTTCTTCTCAACCATAGGATCAAATCTCTCCAGTAAAATCCCAGGTACCAATGTCCAAACAAGTGATTACTTAGATGGGAATTTCCGAACCACCTCCTATCTTGCACTACTGAGCCCACTGAAATCACCATGATAATCAAGTCACTTAAAAATAAGTCAGGGAACCTGTCTCGAGTCCCACAAATATTATACAGTGGACCCCCGCATACCGTTGGCATCACATAACGTTAAATCCGCATACCGATACATTTTATCTCTAAGATTTTGCCTCGCATACCGCTAAAAAACCCGCTCAACGCTATTCGTCCGAGACGCGTCTAATGTGCCGCCTGAGCCAGCCTCACATGTTCCGCCGGTGGCATTGTTTACCAGCCAGCCTCTGCGGTAACATCCAAGCATACAGTTGGAACATTTCATATTATTACAGTGTTTTTGGTGATTTTATCTGCAAAATAAATGACCATGAGCCCCAAGAAAGCTTCTAGTGCCAACCCTACAGGAATAAGGGTGAGAATTACTATAGAGATGAAGAAAGAGATCATTGCTAAGTATGAAAGTGGAGTGCGTGTCTCCGAGCTGGCCAGGTTGTATAGTAAACCCCAATCAACCATCGCTACTATTGTGTCCAAGAAAACGGCAATCAAGGAAGCTGTTCTTGCCAAAGGTTCAACTGTGTTTTTGAAACAGAGATCGCAAGTGATAGAAGATGTTGAGAGACTCTTATTGGTGTGGATAAATGAAAAACAGATAGCAGGAGATAATATCTCTCAAGTGATCATAAGTGAAAAGGCTAGGAAGTTGCATGAGGATTTAATTAAAAAAATGCCTGCAACTAGTGATGATGTGAGTGAATTTAAGGCCAGCAAAGGTTGGTTTGAGAGATTTAAGAAGCGTAGTGGCATACATAGTGTGATAAGGCATGGTGAGGCTGCCAGTTCGGACCACAAAGCAGCTGAAAAATATGTGCAGGAATTCAAGGAGTACATAGACAGTGAAGGACTGAAATCTGAACAAGTGTTTAATTGTGATGAAACAGGCCTGTTTTGGAAGAAAATGCCAAGCAGGACCTACATTACTCAGGAGGAAAAGGCACTCCCAGGACATAAGCCTATGAAAGACATGCTTGCTCTTCTCATGTGTTCCAATGCTAGTGGTGATTGCAAAGTGAAGCCTTTATTAGTGTATCACTCTGAAACTCCCAGAGCGTTCAGGCAAAAGAATATCCTCAAGGCTAATTTGTGTGTGCTGTGGAGGGCAAACAGTAAGGCATGGGTCACTAGGGACTTTTTCTATGACTGGTTACACCAAGCATTTGCCCCCAATGTGAAAAATTACCTAACTGAAAAGAAATTAGACCTTAAGTGCCTCCTGGTGTTAGACAATGCCCCTGGTCATCCTACAGACGTGGCAGAGCGACTTTGTGGGGACATGAGCTTCATTAAGGTGAAGTTTTTGCCTCCTAATACCACTCCTCTCCTGCAGCCCATGGACCAGCAGGTTATTGCAAACTTCAAAAAACTGTACACAAAAGCTCTGTTTGAAAGGTGCTTTGTAGTGACCTCAGAAACTCAATTGACTCTAAGAGAGTTTTGGAGAGAGCACTTTAACCCTTTGAGGGTTTTCGTCGTACTAGTACGTCTTACGCGTAGGGGTTTTTGACGTACTAGTACTCATAAATTCTAGCGGCCTCAAATCTAGTGGGAGAAAGCTGGTAGGCCTTCATATGAAAGAATGGGTCTATGTGGTCAGTGTGCACAGTCTAAAAAAAATCCTGCAGCACACAGTGCATAATGAGAAAAAAAAAACTTTGACCATTTTTTTTTGAATAAATCAGCGACTTTGCAGTGTATTTTCGTATGGTATTTATTGTTGTATTCTAGTTTTCTTGGTCTCATTTTATAGAATGGAAGACATATTACAGAAATTGAGATGATTTTGACTGGTTTTACAAAGAAAGGTGCCTTGAAATTGAGCTCAAAGTAGCAGAAATGTTCGATTTTTACCAAACTTCAAAAGTAAACAAATCGTGCCAAGCGTGCAATACACGTCAACTGGTGAGTCTAATATTCTTTCACAAGTGCACCAATAATATTTATACCATTTTTTACACTAATGCAGTAGTCTGCATAACAGTAAATCTTATATTTTTTGTGAAAATAAAAATTCAAACTGGAAAGCAAAAGAATATAAGAGGGGCCTTGAGACGTGACTAATGACTAGAGGAAATGTCATTTTAGTGCCAGGAATGTCTTTCTTGTTTATTCTGGTCCCTATTCGGAAATTGGCATCTTTTGAAATTTGTGTGAAATTGGCAAAATTGCTAAATTCTGACCACTGTACTGGATAGTTGAATTTCATAAATGAGTGGTTTCTTGCACCCATTCGATAGAAAAAATGGAGTTCTAGCGAAATATTCATGTTTTTCGTCGACTAGTACAGTGAAATTGGCCGAAAATGGGGCTCAAAGTGGGCAAAATCGCCGATGCGTAAACATCGCCGAGACCACTAACTTTGCGAGAGCATAATTCCGTAAGTTTTCTATCAAATTTCAAACTTTTGGTGTCTTTATGATCGGGAAAAGATTCTCTATCTTTTCATAAGAGAAAATAATTTTTTTTTTTTTTTTAAATTTGGCCGACCCTGAGAACGAGTTTCGGAGAGGGCCTGTCGACCCTCAAAGGGTTAATATCCTCAATTGTGTAAACCTTATAGGTAAGGCTTGGGAGGGAGTGACTAAGAGGACCTTGAACTCTGCTTGGAAGAAACTGTGGCCAGAATGTGTAGACCAAAGGGATTTTGAAGGGTTTGAGGCTAACCCTGGGAATCCTATGCCAGTTGAGGAATCCATTGTGGCATTGGGAAAGTCCTTGGGGTTGGAGGTTAGTGGGGATGATGTGGAAGAGTTGGTGGAGGAGGACAATGAAGAACTAACCACTGATGAGCTGCTAGATCATCTTCATCAGCATGAGGCCACACCTGAGGAAACTGTTTCGGAGGAGGGGAGAGAGAAATTGAAGAAGTTGCCTACTTCAAAGATTAAGGAAATGTGTGCAATGTGGCTTAAAGTGCAAACCTTTTTTGATGACAATCACCCTAACACAGCTATTGCAAGCCGTGCTGGTGACTATTACACTGACAATGTTGTGAACCACTTTAGGAAAGTCATAAAGGAACGGGAGGTACAGGCCTCTATGGACAGATATGTTGTGCGACAGAAGTCCAGTGACTCTGAAGCTGGTCCTAGTGGCATTAAAAGAAGAAGGGAAGTAACCCCGGAAAAGGACTTGACACCTCAAGTCTTAATGGAAGGGGATTCCCCTTCTAAACACTAAGACTCTCTCCTCCTCCCATCCCATCAATCATCACCAGATCTTCAATAAAGGTAAGTGTCATGTAACTGTGCATGTCTTTTTCAGTTTGTGTGTATTAAAATTAATATTTCATGTGGTAAAAATTTTTTTTTTCATACTTTGGGGTGTCTTGCACGGATTAATTTAATTTCCATTATTTCTTAGGGGGAAAATTCATTCGCATAACGATAATTTTGCATAACAATGAGCTCTCAGGAACGGATTAATATCGTTATGCGGGCGTCCACTGTACAAGCAAACGGCCCATGACCTTTCACATGCTATTTCATTACTTTTTAACAAATCACTAAAAACTAGCACTTTCCTGACACTACTCAAAACAACAGGTGTTACACCAATACACAAAGGTGGTGACCCCACAGACATAAACAACTATAGACCAATATCAAACTTACTGTTGCTATACAAAATCTTCGAGAAACTCATGCACAAGAGATTATTCTCGTTTATAACAACACAAAGCATACTAAACCCCCTGCCAGTCTGGCTTCAGAAAAAATAAAAGCACTAATGATGCAATTGTAAAATTGATAAACTTGCTTTACACAGCACTGGAAAATAAGGAATATCCATTAGAATTTTTTATTGACCTAAAGAAAGCTTTCGACAAAGTAAACCATGGCATCCTAATCCACAAACTTGATTGTTATGGTGTAAGAGGCCATGCACTTGCATATTTCAAATCCTACCTTACTAATAAGTATCAGTATGTCACCATTAAAGACACAACCTCCTCAACATGACCACTTGATACTGGAGTGCCACTGGGAAGTGTTCTTGGTTCCCTGCTCTTCTTCTTATACATCAGTCGTCTTCCCAATGTATCACAATGCTTGAAACCAATTTTCTTAGCTCTTGACATAATTTGTGTCGTCTCCAACCCAAATCTTGCCACGCTCAACACCATTGTTAATGAAGAACTACTAAAAATTTCTACATGGATGGCAGCCAATAAACTTACACTCAACACTGATAAAACCTTCTATATTATGTTTGGTAACAGAGCAGGTAATGCACAATTAAACATTAACATCCCAACACTTTTATTGCTTAACATAATGAGGGCAAATTCCTTGGCCTACATCTCAACAGCAACCTGAAATTCAGCACCCATATCCAACATATAACAAAAAAACTATCCGAAACTTTTGGGATCCTCTCTAAGATACGTTACTACGTACCACAATCAGCCCTACTCACACTATACTGTTCACTCATCTATCCCTACCTCACATATGCCATTTGTGCCTGGGGATCAACAGCATTTACCCACATAAAGCTAATAACCCAACAAAAAGTCGCAGTAAGAATTATCAAGCAATCCAGTGCTAGACAACACCCCTGCCTCCCCACTCTTCAAACACCTAAACTTACTCACTATTCAGAAATTCCACATTAACTACTCTGCAATCTACATCTACAGAACCATAAATTCCAACATTAGCCCTGAACTAAAACACTTTCTTGATAGTTTGTGACAAGACCCATGGACATAATACCAGACACAAACATCTCTTTGACATTCCCTATGTCCAGCTAAATCTATACAAAAATTCAATGTACATGAAAGGGCCTAAAATCTGGAACTCCTGCCTGAAAACTCTAGAACTGCAGACACAACCACCATTTTCAAAAGCGCCATTAAAAAACATCTTATCTCCCTTACACACCCCACCATTAGCTAACCACATGAAAACTACTTTATCTTGCACATATCCAGAGCAGAATACACTTACTGATATCTGTGACACCCCCTAATTTACACATGACTGCAAACATAAAATTCTGAATACAGCTGTTGCATCATAATTCTTAAGCTAGTCATAAGTTTGACTAAGACACTCCGGTATAGGAGCTCTACCTTATCTTGCACATATCCAAAACAAAATAAACTTATTGATATCTGTGACACCCCCTAATTTACACATGACTGTAAACATAAAATTCTGAATACAGCTATTGCTTCATAATTCTTAAGCTAGTCATAAGTTTGTCTAAGACACTCCAATATAGAAACTGTATCATACCAAAACGAGACCATTTCCATTAATAGATAAACTAATTGTTAAGTTCTTAAATATTTTGAATTACCTCAGTTTTGTAAATCTAGGTAATCACTACAGTTACCTAACCTTAATACCAGTATGATCCACATCCTGTGTCAATGTAGAGTAAGAACTAGTATTAGTCTGCCCGAAATGCCTAGGCATACTAGGCCTTCTTCGTAATAAGTACAGTGGACCCCCGCATAACGATCACCTCCAAATGCGACCAATTATGTAAGTGTATTTATGTAAGTGCGTTTGTACGTGTATGTTTGGGGGTCTGAAATTGACTAATCTACTTCACAATATTCCTTATGGGAAAAAATTCGGTCAGTACTGGCACCTGAACATACTACCGAAATGAAAAAAGTTCGTTAACCGGGGGTCCACTGTATTTTATAGTATGTAATAATATCTTATAAAATGTAAACCCCACATTGTAATATTACCTGGAGTTTTCCTGGAGAGAGTTCCGGGGGTCAACGCCCCCGCGGCCCAGTCTGTGGCCAGGCCTCCTGGTGGATCAGAGCCTGATCAACCAGGCTGTTACTGCTGGCTGCACGCAATCCAACGTACGAGCCACAGCCTGGCTGGTCAGGTACCGACTTTAGGTGCTTGTCCAGTGCCAGCTTGAAGACTGCCAGGGGTCTATTGGTAATCCCCCTTATATATGCTGGGAGGCAGTTGAACAGTCTCGGGCCCCTGACACTTATTGTATGGTCTCTTAACGTGCTAGTGACACCCCTGCTTTTCATTGGGGGGATGTTGCATCATCTGCCAAGTCCTTTGCTTCGTTGTGAGTGATTTTTGTGTGCAAGTTCGGTACTAGTCCTCTAGGATTTTCCAGGTTTGTAGATGAATGGTTCACAGAACCGACACGTTGATAAATTAGATACATGTGCAACTCTTGGATATCTTTATTAAGGAAACGTTTCGCCACACAATGGCTTCATCAGTCCATACACAGGAGAAGCATGAAGAACAGGAGGAGAATGAGGTAATCAGTCCCTCAACCTTGAGTCGATGTGGTCAGTCCGATCTTGAATAGAATACGGCTGTGGCATGCAGTGAGTATGTAACCTTTATTCGGCGCATGTACACACCCTCATTTACAGGCTATCTCCCCCAACCAGCGAACCAGGTTGCTAAGAGTTGATGATGGGGCCCCGTTGTTCAACTAGTGAGACCAGGTTCTAGCCAATAAGAAGATGGTTTTGGCAATCGTAGAGGTTATGTGGGTACCACTCTCCTGTCTTCCCTTGTCATTCCCATTCTAGAGCTGGTTGAAGCACGGTCTTCTATCTTGTGGCTTCTATTTCTGCCTTGCTTACTGTGGAGTGCACTATACTTATCACTGTACATAGTGTACATATTGCTGTTCTAAATTGGTGAAGGATAATATAAGTCTAAACTTTTTCTGCTGTGTTTATTTTGCTCCCATTACACCCGGGATAACAGGCCATTTGGAATCCTGGGTTGTAATAACGGCATATGAGCAGAGAAGGATCTTATAAACCGTAGGCAGGAGAGGTGCAGCAGTCGTAGGTGGTGTCACATTTGCCCAATGTGGAAGTAGGTCGTGCCCAAGGGTTAGGCAAGCGAAGAATTCCCAAGCATTAAGATCCCAAGAAGTTGCAGTGTCTGACAGGATTGTAGATGAATGGTTCACAGAACCGACATGTTGATAAATTAGACACATGTGCAACTCTTGGGTATCTTTATTAAAGAAACGTTTTGCCACACAGTGGCTTCATCAGTCCATACACAGGAGAAGCATGAAGAACAGGAGGAGAATGAGGTAATCAGTCCCTCAACCTTGAGTCGATGTGGTCAGTCCATCAATCTTGAATAGAATACGGCATATGAGTGGAGGAGCTTATAAACCGTAGGCAGGAGAGGTGCAGCAGTCATAGGTGGTGTCACATTTGCCCAATGTGGAAGTAGGTCGTGCCCAAGGGTTAGGCAAGCGAAGAATTCCCAAGTATTAAGGTCCCAAGAAGTTGCAGTGTCTGACAGGATTGTAGGTGAATGGTTCACAGAACCGACACATTGATAAATAAGACACATGTGCAACTCTTGGGTATCTTTATTAAGGAAACGTTATGCGCACTGTGAAGGTTCTCTGTACATTTTCTAGGTCAGCAATTTCACCTGCCTTGAAAGGTGCTGTTAGTGTGCAGCAATATTCCAGCCTAGATAGAACAAGCGACCTGAAGAGTGTCATCATGGGCTTGGCATCCCTAGTTTTGAAGGTTCTCATTATCCATCCTGTCATTTTTCTAGCAGCTGCAATTGATATAATGTTATGGTCCTTGAAGGTGACATCCTCCGACATAATCACTCCCAGGTCTTTGACATTTGTTTTTCGCTCTGTTTTGTGGCCGGAATTTGTTTTGTACAGTGGACCCCCGCATACCGTACGCATCGCATACCGTTCAATCCGCATACCGCTCGCTTTTATCGCAAAAATTTTGCCTCGCATACTGCCCAAAAACCCGCTCACCGCTCTTCGTCCGAGATGCGTCCAATGTGCGCCCTTAGCCAGCCTCACATGTGCCGCCGGTGGCATTGTTTACCAGCCAGCCTCCGCGGTAACATCCAAGCATACAATCGGAACATTTTGTATTATTACAGTGTTTTTGGTGATTTTTTCTGGAAAATAAGTGACCATGGGCCCCAAGAAAGCTTCTAGTGCCAACCCTACAGCAATAAGGGTGAGAATTACTATAGAGATGAAGAAAAAGATCATTGATAAGTATGAAAGTGGAGTGCGTGTCTCCGAGCTGGCCAGGTTGTATAATAAACCCCAATCAACCATCGCTACTATTGGTGGTACAGCTGCTGCTGCTGTTGTACCACCGTCAGCTGCTGCTGCTGCTGTAGTACCGTCTGCTGCTGCTGTAGTACCGTCTGCTGCTGCTGTAGCATCGTCTGCTGCTGCTGTATCACTGTCAGCTGCTGCTGCTGCTGCTGTAGCACCGTTGTTGGTGTGGCTTATTGAGAATACCAAGAAACAATTAACCCCAGAGGATTTGCCACCCAGGATAACCCAAAAAAGTCAGTGTCATCGAAGACTGTCTAACTTATTTCCATTGGGGTCCTTAATCTTGTCTCCCAGGATGCAACCCACACCAGTCGACTAACACCCAGGTGAACAGGGAAAAATGCCTGGAACTAGTGCTCATATTGGTGAATTTAAAGCCAGCAAAGGTTGGTTTGAGAGATTTAAGAATCGTAGTGGCATACACAGTGTGATAAGGCCTGTTCTGGAAGAAAATGCCAAACAGGACCTACAGTACTCAGGAGGAAAAGGCACTCCCAGGACACAGTGTCTCATCAGTCATTGCTGCATCTTCAATAAAGGTAAGTGTCATTTATTCTTCATTTAGTAGAGTAGTACATGCACAATATATATTGTGCATGTACTACTCTACTATTGTGCATGTATCCTTCTCTTTGTGTGTAGGAAAATGTATATTTCATGTGGTAAAAATTTTTTTTTCATACTTTTGGGTGTCTTGCATGGATTAATTTGATTTCCATTATTTCTTATGGGGAAAATTCATTCGCATACCGATCATTTTGCATAACAATCAGCCCTCTTGCACGGATTAAAGTTGCTATGCGGGGGTCCACTGTACTCTGATGAAGTTTTGATTTCCTCGTGTCTACCATATCGGAGTAATTGAAATTTCTCATCTTTGAACTTCATATTGTCTTCTGCAGCCCATTGAAAGATTTGGTTGATGTCTGCCTGGAGCCTTGCAGTGTCTGCAATGGAAGACACTGTCATGCAGATTCGGGTGTCGTGTCATCTGCAAAGGAAGACACGGTGCTGTGGCTGACATCCTTGTCTATGTCAGATATGAGGATGAGAAACAAGATGGGAGCGAGTACTGTGCCTTGTGGAACAGAGCTTTTCACCGTAGCCGCCTCGGACTTTATTGACTACTACTCTGTGTTCTGTTTGTGAGGAAATTATAGATCCCTCTACCAACTTTTCCTGTTATTCCTTTAGCATGCATTTTGTGCGCTATTACACCATGGTCACACTTGTCGAAGGCTAGTGCAAAGTCTGTATATATTACATCTGCATTCTTTTTGTCTTCTAGTGCATCTAGGACCTTGTCGTAGTGATCCAATAGTTGAGACAGACTGGAGCGACCTGCTCTAAACCCATGTTGCCCTGGGTTGTGTAACTGATGGGTTTCTAGATGGGTGGCAATCCTGCTTCTTAGGACCCTTTCAAAGATTTTTATGATATGGGATGTTAGTGCTATCGGTCTGTAGTTCTTTGCTATTGCTTTACTGCCTCCTTTGTGGAGTGGGGCTATGTCTGTTGTTTTTAGTAGCTGTGGGATGACCCCCGTGTCCATGCTCCCTCTCCATAGGATGGTAAAAGCTTGTGATAGGGGCTTCTTGCAGTTCTTGATGAACACGGAGTTCCATGAGTCTGGCCCTGGGGCAGAGTGCATGGGCATGTCATTTATCGCCTGTTCGAAGTCATTTGGTGTCAGGATAACATCGGATAGGCTTGTGTTAACTAAATTCTCTGGCTCTCTCATAAAAAATTCATTTTGATCTTCGACTCTCAGTTTGGTTAGAGGCTCGCAAAAAACTGAGTCATATTGGGACTTGAGTAGCTCACTCATTTCCTTGCTGTCATCTGTGTAGGACCCATCTTGTTTAAGTAGGGGCCCAATACTGGACGTTGTTCTCGACTTTGATTTGGCATTGGAAAAGAAATACTTTGGGTTTCTTTCGATTTCATTTATTGCTTTTAGTTCTTCCTGTGATTCCTGAATCCTATAAGATTCCTTTAGCTTAAGTTCAATGTTTGCTATTTCTCTGACCAGTGACTCCCTACGCATTTCAGATATATTGGCCTCTTTTAGCCGCTCTGTTATTCTTTTTCATCGTCTGTAATGGGAGCGCCTATCTCTTTCTATTTTACATCAACTCCTCCTTTTTCTTAAGCATACATCGAGTGCCACCGAGTTAATCTGTTCTAGGCATAAGTTGGGGTCTGTGTTGCTTAGTCTATCTTCCCAGCTTATATTGGTTAGGACTTGGTTTACTTGGTCCCACTTTATGTTCTTATTATTGAAGTTGAATTTGGTGAAGGCTCCCACATGACTAATCTCATTATGTCGGTCTGGAGCTCCGTGCATACATGTGTGAACCTCGATTATGTTGTGATCTGAGTATATTGTTTTTGATATGGTGACATTTCTTATCAGATCATCATTGTTAGTGAAGATGAGGTCTAGTGTATTCTCCAGTCTAGTAGGCTCTATTATTTGCTGGTTTAAGTTGAATTTTGTGCAGAGATTTAAAAGCTCCTGTGTGTGTGAATTCTCGTAAGAGCTGCCTCCTGGAGTTATCACTGCAACAACATTATTTGCTATTTTCCTCCATTTTAGGTGCCTTAATTTGAAATCCCCAAGGAGCAAGATGTTGGGGGCAGGAGCTGGCAGATTTTCCAGACAGTGGTCAATTTTTAACAGCTGTTCCTGGAATTGCTGGGACGTTGCATCCGGAGGCTTGTAGACTACCACAATGACTAGGTTTTGGTTCTCGATCTTTACTGCTTAAACTTCCACTACATCATTTGAGGCATTAAGCAGTTCTGTGCAAACAAGTGACTCTGCGATATACAGGCTAACCCCACTCCTTTTGCCTGTTCACTTTGTTGCATCTGTATAGGTTGTAACCTGGGATCCATATTTTGTTGTCCAAGTGATCCTTCATGTGGGTCTCTGTGAAAGCCGTGAACATTGCATTTGCCTCTGCAAGCAGTCTATGGATGAAAGGTATTTTGTTGTTTGTTGCTGGTTTTAGACCCTGTATATTTGCAAAAAAGAATGTCATCGGACTGGTGGTATTGGTGGTACTTGGAGGGACTATTTTTTCTGGCATTAGTATCTGTATCTGTTGGTTTGGAGTGGAGGCCATCGACTGTGGTTCCACTCCAGGAATGACTGGATTTGGTGTTCTATTTCTGCCATTTCCTGCCAGTTTTTTTTTCTTCCTGGCACTAAAAAACCTCTCCCTCTTGAGTGGCTGTGGCTACCCAGGTTTTCCCATGGTCTGGATGTTTTGTATCTTTTTGTCTCCTTTAGATGGTGTGCCTGGCAATTTAAGTTATAGCACAGTCTTTCCTGTAGAGAGAAATAAAGAATTTTAATTATAATTTTAATTTAAGTTTTAATATTAAGTTTTCTGGTGAAAGTTCTTCAGCTTATCATACAGCAGCAAGTAATTTTCCTGCTGAATTGCAGGAAATTATTTCTGAGGGTGGCTATGAACCACATCAAGTGTTTAATGCTGACGAGACAAGTGTTTTTTGGAAGAAAATGCAAACACAAACTTATATCAGTTAGCAAGAGAAAAGTGCACCAGGCTTCAAGACAGCAAAGGATCACTTCACCTTGCTTGTTTGCAGTAATGTGTCAGGTGATTTCATGTGTAAGCCCATGATTATTTACTGCTTTAAGAATCCTCATGCTTTGAGAGGTGTAGATAAAAACACCTTACCAGTAATTTGGAGGTCAAACCAGTCAGCATGGATGACAGGAAATAATTATTGACTGGTTTAAGCATCACTTTATTCCTGAAGTCAAGTTTTACCTGCACAGCAAGAACCTTGCATTCAAGGCACTCTTTATTCTTGATAATTCCCATACTCATCCACAAACTTTGCTTGATGTGACCCCACATGTAAAAGTTGCATTTTACCTCCAAATACAATAACTCTAATTCAGCCACTGGATTGGGGAGTTATTAAGTCATTCAAGTGTAACTACACAAAAAATGTTATGAAAAAAACTAGTTGCATCAATGGACTTCGACTCCAACTTGGCATACCAAGCTTCTGGAATAAATTTAAGATTGTAGATGCTATCAGCTATGCTAGAAGTGCATGGAATGAAGTGCCCCAATCAACATTAAATGCAGGCTGGGGAAAGTTATGGCCTTCTGTAGTAAATTCTTTCACTGGCTTTTCCTTGCTTGAGAGTCAGGTTCAGGAAATTGTTCAGCTGGGAAGGAGATTAACAGGTGATGGTTTTGAAGATATGAATGAAGAACATGTGAATGAGTCTGGAGGAAATGTTGGCAGAGCTCGATGCACAGATACAAGAGAGGTAAATAACAGTAGAAGATGAAGAGCCTGAAGAAAAAGAGTTAACATTGCAGCAGCTACGTGAGCAGTTCCATGTTGCTGTTATACTAGCAGACTTTTTCTTTGAAGAGGACCCTGGCAAATCTAGAAGCAGTGCTTTGAAATGGGGTCTAGACCAGCTGATGATGCCTTACCATCAGCTGCAAAATGTACTGCAGAGTAAAAGAGCCCAGAGATCCATTACAGAATTTATGCGCACTCCAATACAACCATTGATTTCAGTACCAGAACTTCTACCATCCACTTCTGCCGACAACCAACAACCATCCATCTCAGCCCAGTAGGGCCACACCATGCATATCCACTCTCTTCACAATCATCAACAAACACCACTACCCACAATTGCATTTGTAGCCTTAAACAGTAATATATCACGACAATGAACTACAATTACATATTCACTTTTATTTTTGTAAGATCTGTTGGTTTAAAAAAAAAAGTTATTTGGATGTTTGGGGTCTCCCAGGAATGTAACCCTATTTTTCCCCAAGTTCTTCAGTTCATCTAACATGATTTTACCTAACACGGCATTTTCAGGAACATTACTGTGTTAAATGATGGTCTACTCTACTTCATGAATATCAACTTTACTTTTCACTGCACACTCTTCCACATAACTGTACTTTTGGTTTGCTTTACAGATCTCCTAGGCAAGCTGATGAAAAAAATTTACTAGAAAAAAGTATTTGACTTGTGTGTTGAGTGAATTGGTGACTGCTGGCAGATCTTATACAACGTGGGTAATTTGAGCTAGTATATGCATAAGCTTCATGGCACTCACATGTTCTCTGACCCCCAAATTCTTGAGTGCCTTCAAGCAAGTATGGGAGGGGTATGGACTTTTCTGTCTTCCTTAAGTTATCCTTATCAGTGCACAGAAGACTTAAGGAGTGCATTACAGATGAATCTTGTCTGTAAAAGCTGCATTTGTGGTCACAGTGGTGCCTATGCTAACCTTCCTATGGTGTAGAAATATACCTAGTTGGACGAATCTCATTGTGGCTAGCTGGTCCAGTGGCTAACGCGACGGTCTGGAGTTTTGAGAGACTCTGATCACGGGTTATATCCCCGCCCGTGGTATGGTTTGTTTGCAATCATGTCATTACGATTTCGTGAGTCAGCACTATGGTATCACTGTTTATTCACTATGGTAGTCCGACTAGTGTAAAAGGTTTACTAAAAGCATGTTTGTCTTACGTGGTAGTATATTGGTGACCACTGACAACTCTACAAACCAGCTGCTGAGGTTGCTTGCCCAAAACTTTCCTTCTCTTTTTTGCTTTTCCACAAACTGTACTCTATGACATCATTATATCTTTACACTGTGGTAGGCTAACAGTTGTAGGAACTTTCATAAAACTTACTTTCTATAGCTGGCCAATCTTAAAGAAAAATTTGAATTGATTCTGGAAGAAATTAGAAAAAATGAAATTCTGTTATTAATGGGATAATTTTTGAGTGTGGCATCTGATTAACTTCAACCCCTCTATGCTGATTATTATATAAAGCAACATCTGAGCAGCTTCAAACTTAATGTTTTTTTTTTTTTTTTTTTTTTTTTTTTTTTTTTTTTTTTTTTTTTTTTTTTTTTTACACAAAGATTTGATAAGGTTAAGGATCCCTAGCTTTTTTGACAAGCTATTTACAGGTTAAGGATTCCTAACTTTATTGGCATGCTAAGAGCTGTTACCTACATCAGCTCATTTGAAAGTATTTTTATTATTATGAGACATACAAGTAGGGAACAGGATGAAATTGGAGCCATCTGCGGGCCAGCATTTTCATTTGATCAACTGACTTTATCTCGTTGACATCATTATGCTGTACGAATGTGTTCCATACTTGAGTCATCCTGGGTATATATGATCTCAGATGGAGTGATGTTCTGGAGAAGGGTACAGCCAGAGTGAAGTTGCTGCTTTCTGCCCGTCTTGTGGCATAAAAGCTTGTTTCACGCTGTCCTCAAAGTGGATCCAAGTGTGGTACTTTGACAATATTGGCCTTGTACATAACAGTAAGGCCACCCACATCCCTCCTATGTTGAGGGCTCTGCTGAAATGACAGATCTATCCAGGATGGGTCCAGGCGAGAGATGAGACATCTTGCTCTGTTCTCTACTCTGTCAAGCAGTCGCAGATGAGAGGGGGGGCAGGCAAACCAAGAAAGTGGAGCATACTCAAGGTGTGAGCGTACTTGTGCCTCGTACAGAATCTTGCAACCCCTACTGTCAAGTAGATGCGAGATACGGCGAAGTGCTGTAAGCTTCCTGGCTGCCTTGTTTGCAAGATTTACAGTATGGTTCTTCATGGTTAGTTTGGAGTCAAATTTCACCCCAAGAATATCAACTTCTTCTCCAGGTGCCAACACCCTCCCATTCATCCTTACTACTGCACCAGCATTACCATCATGGTGCCTAGAGACGATCATTATTTGCGTTTTCTCAGGTGCAAATGTTACTTGCCATCTATTTCCCCAAGCTGATATAGCTCTCAGCTGGTGATTGATGTAGCTTAGAGCAGCTGGCATTTCTTCTCTTGGATAAGTGAATGTCAGTGTACAGTCGTCTGCATATGCATGTGATTCTGGGATGAGATGAAGGTCGTTGAAATAGACATTCCATAACAATGGTCCCAGCACGCTTCCTTGTGGAACACTTGCCCCAATAAGATGTCTTGCTGATTCCGTTCCATTGAGAACTACACTTAGAGATCTACCATGAAGGTAATCACTGAGGAGACATAGCGTAGAGCCTGCAATTCCCAGTGCTTGAAGTTTTGCTAAGAGGCCCTGGTGCCACACCCGGTCGAAAGCGCCAGCAATGTCCAGTGCTACCACACAGCTGACCTTGAATTCATCCAGTGACTGGTGCCACTTAGTGGAGAGGTTTAACAACAGATCGGCAGCAGAGTAACCTTTCCTGAAGTCATATTGATGATCACAAAGTAGTAATTGATAGTAAAAAAACTGTCATTTGTCTTGAGATTATTGTCTCAAGGATCTTACCAGTGATTGACAGGAGTGACACTGGTCTGTAGTTGCTGATTTCTGCTCTGCTCTTCTTTTTATGAACAGGGACTACATTTGCCTCTTTCCATAGAGAGGGCCATTTACACTGTACTAGGCAGTGCTGAAAGATGCGAGTTAGAGGTGCTGCTAGCTGGTCTGCACATCTCAGCAATCTTGGGCTCAACTTGTCTGGGCCCACAGCCTTTTCTTGGTCAAGCTATTTAAGAAGGAAATGCACCTCCTCCTGCCTTATTGTCACCACTGACAGTTTTGACACAGTTCTTGCAGCTAGCCAAGGAGGGTCCCTTGCTGGATCAGGAACTTGCATTTTGGTAGCAAAGTGTTCAGCAAAGAGGTCCGCCTTCTCTTGACTACTAGTAGAGGTGGTCCCATCCTGTCGATTTAAAGGTGGAATGAATTCATCAGGCAGATAACCTTGTCTGTCCTTGACCAGGGACCACCAGGTTTTGGAGCCTACCCTACCTGATGCTAGCTTTCTTTTAGTGTCCACCTCCCATTTAGCAATGGCCCACTTTTGAACGTCACCCACATGCCTACAGGCTTGCCTGTGCAAGTTCCTGTTATAGGTGGTAGGATGTCTCTTATACCTTCGCCATGCTTTGTACTTAGCAGTAGCAGCCTCTCTACAACGAAAGCCAAACCAAGGTTGATCTGTAGGCTTTGTCACATATTGCCGGTGAGGAATGTGTTCTTGTTGTAGATTAAGGATGTGTCCAATGAAGGCTTTCACTTGGTTGTCAACATCCCCTTGGAGAAGAGCATTCCAATCGGTGGTGGCGAGTTCAGAGCAAAGGGCTGGCCAATTACCTCTTTCCCATAGCCAGGTTGTGCATGTGGACTCCTCACCTTGTTCTGTTGGGATCTTAAATGTCGTAAAAACAGCCTTGTGGTCAGACGATCCAACATAGCCGAGGGGTTGACAAGTGACTATGCCTTCTGCCAGATCACTCGCTACTGGGTCAAGGGAGGAGCCAGAGATGTGAGTAGGGAAATCAACAAAGTTTCTCATGTCAAACACTGCAAGGTCATCAAAGTCCCTCTGTATAAGGTGCTGGTTGAGGTCACCAACAGTCATGATATGTTGACAGTTGTGTAGTAGCAGAAGGGAGTCAATATTTTCCATTAGGAAGTTGATGGGGTCTGCATGTTGCCACTGAGGTCTGTACATTGCACATGCTAATACAGAGGTACTAGTGTTTATGCAGAGCTTGAAGAACATCATTTCAAGATGTGCAGGGGTGGCAACATCAATGTGCTGGGCATGAACACTTTTAGAGAAGCACACAGCAACACCTCCTTGCCCTTGCCTGTCTCTTCTCATCCATGAGGTGTAGCCAACAATTCTTGCAAAATTTTCTGGAGTCCTGTCATCCAAAAATGTTTCAACAACAGCTATCATGTTGGGGCGTCGAGTGTTCACAAAACTATGTGTGAGCTCTCCAACATTAGTAATGAAACATCTAATGTTGGCCGACAGGATGCTGATAGACTGGCTCCTCATGATGATGTGGTCAGCTTGAGGTGGTGGGTGTGTAGGGCATGTAAGGTGTCTGCCCTTGAGAGAAGTAGGGTACTGAGGCAGCTGCAGGGATGTAGGTCTGTGGTCTTGTATAAGGCACAATACCACCTGCTGGGCTGGGATAGGAGTAGCTGAGTGGGTGACATGTGAGAGTGTTCACCAATTCAGAGATCCTGCTGGTTTGTTCTGAGAACAGGTCTCTAAACAGGTGGTCCTGTCTGTCAAGTTCCTTTTTCTTCCTACACTGGTCCTCCTGATGTCCTATCTTGTAGCAGTAATTGCACCTGGTATCTCACAGGCAGTTGTTGGCAGTGTGGCCTTTCCGGTGGTAACGAGAGCACAAGCTAGGTGCCTGGGAGGGTGGACTATGATCTGTTGCACCTCCTGTGTTTTGCAGATTTGTCCTCAGGTTCTGCCGCTGGAACTGTGTTAGTGGAGGGTGAGACGACTGTAGATGGTCTTTTTGATTACTCTGTAGGATTTAAATTAGATTTGGTCTGTGTATGTCCTAATTTTTCATTTTTATCAGAGAAATTTTTATATATTAGTTTCTGTATGATGACTTGTCAATGTCTCTTCTGATTCATATCTTCACAGCAAACAATGATCTGTATTATCAACTTCTGCCACACACTGTACTACTACAATCGTGTGCATTAAAGTAGTACATGGTATTGGTGAATATGTGGGTACCTTTCCCAGATTGTGCAGCAAACGAAATATATCTGGGTGTGTTGATCACTGGGTTCAGACATGGTGAGGAGAAACACTGCAACCTGAATTGTGGTGCTGGAAAACACATTAAAATTCTCTGTCACCTGTCTATACAACAGACACACCAGCTCCACCAAAGATCTTGAAATATATATGTGGCTATGAATTATGCTATAGGAAGCAATGTGGTTATGTAAAAGCTGGTTTGCTGTGTTCTTCAATAAGTAAAAACTGTCACAGTCAGGTTACCTAAATTTTGAATCAGCAGAAAATCCTATAGATGACCTTGGAATAACAGATGAGAAGAATATTAGTCTTTAATCATAACATTATAAACAGGAACTGGAGTAGGCCTACTTGGGAAACTAAAAAAAATGGTAATTATCCTAATGTTTATGAGGAACAACTATAATGAGTCTGTGATCACTGCTGTTGGTAGTGTAAGGAGCTCGGCCGGCATTGGTGGAGTATGGATGTGTCTTCTGAAGGTTCCTCAGTTGTTTGTTGGTGGTGTAGGCTCTGTTTAGGCTCTGCTTCACCATCTTTCTTTTCTTGTGTGCTTGTGTTGTCATTGTTTTCTCCATCAGGCGGTGTTGTGTGGCCCATTTATGAGGGGTTCAACTGAGATGTTGTTCACCCCCATAGGGGGGACCCCCCTCCTGTCTCCATTCAGTTGACAACTGTTTCACTACCGTCGGACCAAGATATGGTTAGTGTGCCCCCTACTGGGATAAACAAACAGGCCCTTGAGGTTGATGACAGTGCCAGGCCTCTGTCTAGCCCAAAACGCCAACCCACCACTTGTTCAGACTATGCTCCTTCTCCTCACATTACTCCAGATGTGATGGTGGTTCTTGTGCACCCTAAGGATGGCAGTACGCCCTTCACCAATCCACGGGATGTCACCAACGCCATCATTGGATCTCCTTTCGGCAAGGCTTGCATAGATGGAGGTGTTCAACAACTCGGTAGGGGTGCAGCCCTAAAGCTCCGGATTCATCGTAAGTCTTTTCTGGCTAGAAATTTGCCACTAAATGCCATTCATGTCCTTGGTAGGTGGAATGTTGTCTGCTTGGAGGTCGGCTCCTCAGTCCTCGCTGCCGGTTGTTGTTACGGCAGAATTGGACCAATTTCTGCATCCCTCTCAGATAAGGAAATCCACTTTGAATTGGTTCACAGTGGGGGTGACGACTTAGGTCTGCAGGAGGTTTAGAGCCTCTTGAATTGTCCTACCTCATCTCATATGGTTCGAGTATGTTTCTCAGGTGCTCTCCTGAAGTTTGTGACTTTCGGCAATCTAAGGTTTCCTGTTCTTCCTTATACAGTGGACCCCCGCATAACGATGGCATCACATAGCGATTATTTCGCATACCGCTTACTTTAATCGCAAAATTTTTGCCGCGCATACCGATTAAAAACCCGCTCACCGATTTTCGTCCGAGACGCGTCCAATGTGCGCCCTCAGCCAGCCTCACATGTGCCGCCCGTCCCATTGTTTACCAGCCAGCCTCCACGGTAACATCCAAGCATACACTCGGAATATTTCGTATTATTACAGTGTTTTCCGTGCTGTTTCTGGAAAATAAGTGACCATGGGCCCCAAGAAAGCTTCTAGTGCCAACCCTACACCAATAAGGGTGAGAATTACCATTGAAATGAAGAAAGAGATCATTGATAAGTATGAAAGTGGAGTGCGTATAGCCGACCTAGTCAAGCTGTACAAGAAACCCCAATCAACCATCGCTACTATTGTGGGCACCAGAAAGACAATCAAGGAAGCTGTTCTTGCCAAAGGTTTAACTGTGTTTTCGAAACAAAGATCGCAAGTGATGGAAGATGTTGAGAGACTCTTATTGGTGTGGATAAATGAAAAACAGATAGCAGGAGATAGCGTCTCTCAAGCGATCATATGTGAAAAGGCTAGGAAGTTGCATGAGGATTTAATTAAAAAAATGCCTGCAACTAGTGATGATGTGAGTGAATTTAAGGCCAGCAAAGGTTGGTTTGAGAGATTTAAGAAGCGTAGTGGCATCCATAGTGTGATAAGGCATGGTGAGGCTGCCAGTTCGGACCACAAAGCGGCTGAAAAATATGTGCAGGAATTCAAGGAGTACATAGAAACTGAAGGACTGAAACCTGAACAAGTGTTTAATTGTGATGAAACAGGCCTGTTCTGGAAGAAAATGCCAAGCAGGACCTACATTACTCAGGAGGAAAAGGCACTCCCAGGACATAAGCCTATGAAAGACAGGCTTACTCTTCTCATGTGTGCCAATGCTACTGGTGATTGCAAAGTGAAGCCTTTATTAGTGTATCACTCTGAAACTCCCAGAGCGTTCAGGCAAAAGAATGTCCTCAAGGATAATTTGTGTGTGCTGTGGAGGGCAAACAGTAAGGCATGGGTCACTAGGGAATTTTTCTATAACTGGTTACACCATGCATTTGCCCCCAATGTGAAAGATTACCTAACTGAAAAGAAATTAGAACTTAAGTGCCTCCTGGTGTTAGACAATGCCCCTGGTCATCCTACAGACGTGGCAGAGCGACTTTATGGGGACATGAGCTTCATTAAGGTGAAGTTTTTGCCTCCTAATACCACTCCTCTCCTGCAGCCCATGGACCAGCAGGTTATTTCCAACTTCAAGAAACTGTACACAAAAGCTCTGTTTGAAAGGTGCTTTGTAATGACCTCAGAAACTCAACTGACTCTAAGAGAGTTTTGGAGAGATCACTTTAATATCCTCAATTGTGTAAACCTTATAGGTAAGGCTTGGGAGGAAGTGACTAAGAGGACCTTGAACTCTGCTTGGAAGAAACTGTGGCCAGAATGTGTAGACAAAAGGGATTTTGAAGGGTTTGAGGCTAACCCTGAGAGGATTATGCCAGTTGAGGAATCCATTGTGGCATTGGGAAAGTCCTTGGGGTTGGAGGTTAGTGGGGAGGATGTGGAAGAGTTGGTGGAGGAGGACAATGAAGAACTAACCACTGATGAGCTGATAGATCAACTTCAAGAGCAAGAGGCCAGACCTGGGGAAACTGGTTCAGAGGAGGGGAGAGAGAAATTGAAGAAGTTGCCTACTACAAAGATAAAGGAAATCTGTGCAAAGTGGCTTGAAGTGCAAACCTTCATGGATGAAAATCACCCTCACACAGCTATTGCAAGCCGTGTTGGCAACCTGTACACTGACAATGTTGTGAAACACTTTAGGGAAGTGATAAAGGAACGAGAGGTACAGGCCACTATGGACAGATATCTTGTGCGAAAGAAGTCCAGTGACTCTGAAGCTGGCCCTAGTGGCATTAAAAGAAGAAGGGAAGTAACCCCAGAAAAGGACTTGCTACCTCAAGTCCTAATGGAAGGGGATTCCCCTTCTAAACAGTAAGAAGATAATGCTCTCCCCTCCTCCCATCCCATCAATCATCACCAGATCTTCAATAAAAGTAAGTGTCATGTAAGTGTGCATGCCTTTTTCAGTTTGTGTGTATTAAAATTAACATTTCATGTGGTAAAAAAATTTTTTTTTCATACTTTTGGGTGTCTTGCACGGATTAATTTTATTTCCATTATTTCTCATGGGGAAAATTCATTCACATAACGATTATTTCGCATAACAATTACTCCTCTTGCACGGATTAAAATCGTTAACCGGGGGTCCACTGTACTTTTCCTTTACTCCGGTGTCGGAAATGTTTTCTTTTTGGGCATGGAGAGCTGTCTTGCCGTGGTAAGGCAAAATGTGTGAACTGCAGCAGGTTTCACCCAGTCATTAAAGACGGCATTACCTGTACCCACCCGGCTTCATGCTACTTCTGTAATGGGAACCACAAGGTTACCTCCCGGTCTTGCCCGGCATATCGCCAGGCTCTTGATTTGGCAAATTCAGCCAGGGCCCAGTATCTTTCGCTCGACGAGTGTAACTCCTGCTTGCTGTCCATAAAGCCAGTCACAGTCCATCAGCCCCTGCTTCCTTCACCTCCAGTGCTCCCCACTAAGGGAATCTCCCCAACACCAACACAGCCAGGGCACCTGTACTCCGCAGCTGTGAGGACTAATATCCCTGTTACAAATCAGTTTGGGGCTCTTGCAGACCTCTCTCTCCCTTTAGAGGATTCCCCACCCTCAGGGCAACATCAACTCAGGGTGTCCTCGGACCCGGCTTCCATTGCGGAAGTTATTGCACATGTCCCCCTCGTCCACAACGCACGTTCTCCCGTCAAGGTGGTGCTGTTCCCAAATCGACTCAATGCTCAGAGCCCCACCCAGTTCAGGTGGACATCATTCCAGACCCGGAGCCTCCTGTCTTGCAGGCGACTCCCCCCCAATTCTCAACCCCACCCTCAGCCTGTCTCCACTCCAGGACCCTTCGTGTCTGAAAGTCCCGCTTTTTCACTCTCGCCTGCCTGGGCTTTATTCCTTCATCCTGTCCTCCTTCTGGTGGAGGAGGTGCTACATTCCTACCTCCAGGGCACCTCTTTTGTGACTGCGTGTCTCTCGGTTCTCCCTCGCCTTATTGGGCTGCATAGCTCACACACATGAATCTTTCTCACTCCTCTGTTTTTCTTTGGAATGCACGTTCTGTACTGGGGAAGCTTCCGGACTTTCAGAGGTATCTGGCTGAGGTACAGCCACTGGTGGTGGGTCTCTCTGAGACATGGTTACCCCCTCGACATTCTCTTCAGATGTCTGGTTTTACTGTTTACCGTAGGGATCGCCTTGCAAGGAGCGGTGGTGGCCTAGCTCTTCGTATTTGCAACTGGCTCCAGAGTACAACCCTCTCTCTCCAAGCCTGTTGAGAAATGGTTTACCAGCAAGATATAATTTTAAATATAGGGAACACTTAGCTGATAAAAGACAGCAAATCGTCTACACAGCCGCCCCTGCAGACGAGGTCTTGAGAAGCTGTCAAAGGCATTCCTCAACGGGCTGAAATGAGTTATAATTTGTAAACAATAAATTACCCCTAGGGGGTGTTATGTCAGCATATTTCATTCACTGATTGCTGACAAACTTACGTTTGTGGACTCAAAGGTCCACATATCACCGGGGTTTTATGATAAGTGACTAACTCACGACTTTATACTCAACTGTGCAGTCAATAGTAGTACATCACGAGTTAGAACACTTACCTGGGTATATGTATCTGACCTGTAATTACGCCCGGATATCCGTTGAGTTGAGTTGATTGAAGAATAGTGTTCTTTGAAGAATGTCGCACTACACTCTGTTGGATCGCATCACTCGTTGTTACACTGTTCATCAATAATTGTTCACACAATATCACTAAGAAGTTGATCACACTTCTCAGTAAGTGTTTATCGTGTTTTGTGAGACACTTTGTTCGCACTAACGCACAGATCGTTCTTTGTTGGTTATCCTGGTGTCAGTGTCACTCTCAGTCGAGTCAAAAGTAATCTGAAGACGTCACAGTGCCCCACGCCGTTACTGCCCCCAGCACAAAGGAAAAGCTGACCTAGTACTTTTTGCTTCCTTGCCACTTCCTCGATGAAGCAAAACAGAATGTTTGATTCTTGCTGTCTTAAGCATAGACAACAATATACACTATCTTTACCATGATAATAAAGTGGGAGCAGGATTTTCCTTAATTGTCCTGCTAAGGTAAGAGATGGACTGTCTCTTATTAAACTACACTTTGCAACACAGGACCACACAGAGCGGCGAGCCACGTCGCATACTGGTACTGCATCTGGGATCAATTACTCGCTGTAGCAGTAAACAAGATATTTGCCCCTTCTGAGAGGCCTGGGCCCCTCAAAGCTGAAAGGGGCTGAAGGGGCTGAAGGGGGCTGATACCACCCTCCTGGAGAAAATTTCTCCACAAAGCCTATGAGAGTGGAGTGTTGGAAACTGGCTGTGAGAGTTGCCTTGGGCACTCATTGGTGTAACGTACTCCTGACCTATAATCCGGGCAGGTCGGTTACACAAAGTGAATTTACCTATTACTTTGGACAACTCCATGGTTCTACGCTTGTGATAGGAGACTTTAATGCAAGGCACCAGTTCTGGGAGCCATCCATTTCTTGGGATCGGTGAATCCCACAGGTAGGGCCCTGTTCCAAACCCTCCTCGCATCTCATCTTTCATTGCTCACACCACCAGGTTTGGAGACTAGAGTGGATCCTTATACCGGGCGAGTTTCTACCCTGGACCTCGTTCTTGGGTGTGGGTATTTTACTACAGCTGCTGTTACTGTAGGTCCCTTCATGGGGAGTGATCATCTTCCAGTCCTTACTTCTACAAATGAAGCCTTAGCAGTGCCAGTGACGACAGTTGGTTCACGGTGGAAAATCACCCAGGCTGGTTGGACAAACTATAACCAGGTCCTTGCTGATTACAGCCTGCCTCAGGACCCCTTGTTGGACAAGGCTGTTGCGTCTCTTCAAGGGGCCATGCTTGAGGTGGGCTCGCGTTCATTCTGTCTCTCCGGGAGCTTCTCCCATTCACGCCCCTGGGTTCAATGGTGGAATGATGAGTGCCTCTAAGCAGTGAAGGTGCATCGGACAGCATGGGCACGGTGGCGGCGCCAACCCTCTCGGACTCAGCAGTTGGCTTACCGGAGGGCAGACGCTCTTTGTCGGTGAACCCTCCTCCAGGCGAAACGTGCATCCTGGGTTTTATTCTGTTCTTCTCTCTCTTTTTGCACCTCTGCCAGTCAGGCATGGGTTTTTTTCCACTCCATTTTGGGATCACGTTCTGTAAGTACTTTTCCCCTGCTGTGGGAGGAGCAGCTCCACTCTTACCCCAGGACAAGGCTGAGTCTTTTGCAAATTTCTTCGGTCCTATGTTTTCTCTTCCTCCTCCTCTACCCTCTAAGGTGATCAAATGGGGCCCTTTGCCACCTGCCATACCCGAGGTTCACTGCCAGGTGCTGGCGTCTCCCTTTAGCTCCCATGAACTGCAGCGGGCACTTTCCCAACTTCTCGCTCTTCTCCAGGGGAGGACAACTTACCCTATTCATTTATACTACATCTACCTCCCTCCTGTACAGAAGCTATGCTGGAGGTTTTCAATACCAGCTGGTCTACGGGTGTCTTCCCTGATATGTGGAAGAGCTCTCTTCTGATTCCGATTCTAAAGCCGGGCAAGGATGATACACAACTGAGCTCTTACCAGCCCATTGCTTTACTGCCCTGCTTGGGTAAGGTGCTGGAACGACTGGTGGCTACTCGTCTCTCTTGGTGGACTGAGGAACATGGCCTCCTGCCTGATAGCCAGAGTGGCTTCCGAGAAAGTTGATCCACCCTCGACCCTTTGCTTCAATTTACACAGCTCATGCACACTTCATTTGAATGCCAGGAGTTCCTTTTGGCTGCATTTTTGGATCTAGGCAGAGCATTTGACTCTGCATCACACACAGCAATTGTTTTCAAGCTGGCCTGCATGGGGCTGACAGGAGCTCCCCTCTGCTGGATGCACAACTTTTTGCAAGGGAGGACCTTTTGTGTAGCAGTGGGTGGCGCTTTGTCCTCACCCCGTCCTGTATACTGGGAAGTGCCCCAGGGATCTGTTCTTAGCCCACTCCTTTTCTCTGTCTTATTGTCAGATCTCCCTTCCATCCAGGGAGTGCATACCCTGGTATATGCGGATGATGTGGCCCTTATGTGCAGTGCCCCGGCTTTACTGACAGCGCAGGAAACACTTCAGGGTGCCCTGCAACACATAACATCATGGGCCGCCACCTGGGGTTTGGAGGTTAGTGACACTAAGTCCAAGCTCTTATGCTTTACTAGACGCCTACTCCCCACTCTTTCATCAGTCTCATTGAATCAGACACCAATCCCTTTGGTCTCTCATCATTGGTTTTGAGTCACCTTAGATGCACCATTCTTGACATGGAAGAAACACATAGCGGCCCTCCACCTCTCGTGTGCACGTCACGTTGCACTTATGCACCAGATCTCTGGCACCAAGTAAGGGGGCGGATCGAGACCTTCTCTATAGGTTCTATACAGCTATGGTTTGCAACAAGCTCAGTTATGCAAGTGAGGTGTATGGCTCGGCTTCTTCCTCCTCTCTTCTTCACTTAGACATTCTCCAGAATTCAGCCATCCGTAATATGCTGGGGGCATTCCCCTCCACCCCCATCACAGCCTTGGAGGCAGAGTCGAGGATAGTCCCTCTCTCGTCGGTGAGGACAGCGAGGAACTGTTTACAACTCCATCATATGGCCTCTCTGCCTTGTATTCACCCCTGCCGCCTCTCTCCACAGATGTGGGAGACAGCCTCTGTCCCCCCACATTTGGTTCAGCCTTCCTTTGTAGCCAGGGCTCAGCATTCCCTGACCTGCCTTAAACTTCCTGTGCTTGTGATGACTCCCTCCCCTCTCCACTCTCCTGTCCCCCCCTGGCTGGACCTGACGCAATACATTCCCTTGGATTGGCACTACAGAAACAGGGAACCCCCTCAGTTAGTTGCATTTCTGTTTGAAGAGTTTCAATTCAATTCAATTCAATTCAAGTTTATTCTCTATAAGGGTTACAATGTGGGGTTTACAGGTTTTGGGTATTGTGTGGTTTACATGTTATAAAATACTAATTACACAGGGGACCACTAGGACACCTAGCATGGCTAGGCATTTCGGGCAGACTTAGATTAATTCTTAACATTAAATCCTTACAGATTATGGTATTAATAAGGCTACGTGACTACATCATAATTTGTGTTTAGCAATGTGAATGCTTTTGTTTTGGCACAATACAAAGTGTCTATATTGGAGTATCATAGGCAAACTTGTGACTAGTTAGGATTTATTATTTTAAGATTAAGATTAGTATTTCTGGGTTTATAGTCAGTGGGTGAGTGAGTGTAATTGTGAACTACCAGGTGGTTATCATGTAGTTAGTTGTCGGGGTGTATCAGGGAGATAAGATGTTTTCTAACTGTAGTTTTGAAAGTGATGAATGTGTCTGCAGTTCTAGAGTTTTCAGGTAGGGTGTTCCAGATTTTAGGTCCTTTGAAATACATTGAATTTTTGTAAAGGTTTAGTCGAACACGGGGAATGTCATAGAGATGTTTGTGTCTGGTGTTATCCCTGTGGATCCTGTCACAACTATCAAGAAAGCATTTTAGGTCAAAGTTAATATTGGAATTTAAGGTCCTGTAGATATAGATTGCAGAGTAGTAAGTGTGGATGTTCTGAACAGGGAGTAAGTTTAGATCTATGAAGAGTTGGGGGTGTGTTGCCAGGGATGGGATTTAGTGATTATTCTTACTGCGGCTTTTTGTTTGGTTATTATTGGCTTTAGGTGTGTTGCTGCAGTTGAACCCCAAGCACAGATAGCATAGGTGAGGTATGGATATATAAGTGAATGGTATAGTGTGAGAAGGGCAGTTTGCGGCATGTAGTATCGTATCTTGGAGAGGCTCCCCACCGTTTTGGATACTTTTTTTGTTATGTGTTGGATATGGGTGCTGAAATTTAGGTTGTTGTCGAGGTATAGACCAAGGAATTTGCCCTCATTATGTCTGGCAATTAGTGTGTTGTCGATCTTAATGTTAAGTTGCGCAACACCTGCTCTGCTACCAAACATAATATAGTAGGTTTTGCCAGTGTTAAGTGTAAGTTTATTGGCTGTCATCCAAGTCGATATTTTGAGCAGCTCCTCGTTAACAATGGTGTTGCGGGTGGCAAGATTAGGGTGGGAGATGACATAAGTCGTGTCGTCAGCATAGAGAATGGGTTTCAGGTGTTGGGATATGTTTGGAAGATCATTGATGTAAATGAGGAAGAGCAGGGGTCCAAGGACACTTCCCTGCAGAACTCCAGTATCAAGTGGCCGTATTGATGAGGCTGTGTCTTTAATGGTGACATACTGATATATATTAGAAAGGTAGGATTTAAAATATGCAAGCTCATGGCCTCTTACACCATAGTGGTCAAGTTTGTGGAGTAGGATGCCGTGGTTTACTGTGTCAAACGCTTTTCTTAGGTCAATAAAAATTCCTAGTGGATATTCCTTTTTTTCCAGTGCTGTGTAAAGCAGGTCTAGCATTTTTATAATTGCGTCATTAGTGCTTTTATTTTTCCTGAATCCAAATTGGCAGGGGTTGAGTATGTTTTGTGATGTTATAAATGAATATAGTCTCCTGTGCACGAGTTTCTCGAAGATTTTGGATAGCAATGGTAAGTTTGATATTGGCCTATAGTTGTTTATGTCTGTAGGGTCACCACCTTTATGTATTGGTGTAACCCTTGCTGATTTGAGTAGTGTTGGGAAAGTGCTAGTTTCTAATGACTTGTTAAAAAGTAATGTAATAGCCTGCAAAAGGACATGGGCTGCTCACTTGTACAATAATGGTGGGACGTGAGACAGATTCTGTGAGTTTATGATTGCAGTGACTTCTGTGGGCTCAGTTCGTACAAGATAGAAGGAATTTGGGAAATTCTCATCTAGGTAGTCGTGGGATTTTACTGGCGAGATTAGATCCTATGTTTGAGAAGAAGTCATTTATCTTGTTAGCTGTATCAGTGGGATACAGTGGCGTTTCATGAGGTTTAGTTAGAACAATTTCTTGTTTTTTTTCAGTCTGTGGGTCCCCAGAATCTGGGAAAGTGTTTTCCAGGTCTTTTTTATATCTCCTCTTGTGTCAGTGAATCTGCTGGAGTAGTACAGTTGTTTGGCTTTCTTTATTAATTTGGTGAGAACTGTTGAATATTGTTTAAGAATATCTTTGTGTATTTAGCCCTGTCTATATTGCTTTTCATATTGGTGTTTCTTATCAGTGGATTTCAGAATGCTGCTGGTTAGCCATGGGCAACCAAGCCGTTTATTCATGATCTGTTTAGTTTTTATAGGACAATGTTGTATAGTCTAAGTATTTTGTTAAGAAAAATGTCTGTCCAGTCGTCAATACCATTGGCATTGGAGAATTCTGTAGGCCAGTCAACAGTCTCTAGGTCTGCTTTGAAATTCCTTATTGAGGCCTCGTCATGGAGTCTAAATGAAAGTTTGTTGTATTCGAGTGGTGGCTTACTAATGTTTGTTAAGAGGAAGGTTGAGTAGTGGTCAGTAGTGCTGTCTGTGATTGTCCCTGATTTAAGGCTCTTCATTCTCCGTCTACACGGATGGCTCGGCACGGTCCTCCCCCCCTTCTACATCCTCTGCAGCCTTCTGCGCTGATCTCTCCCTGTGTCAAATGTGGCGATTGGACCCTGCTCATTTTGTTCTGGCAGGGGAGCTCTTCGCCATTCACCAGGCTCTGGCTTTTGTCCTAGATCACATTAATCCACAGCTATTGGTTCCCTTCTCTGATTCCCAATCTTCCTTGGCACTTTTGTGCTCTGCCCGTCCATTGTCACTGCACATCCTCGTTCGTCGGACACAATCTCTCCTCCTGCACTTCTTGCGGAGCCCAGGTTGGAGCATCTCCCTTCAGTGGGTACCCGCCCATGTTGGAATCCGGGGCAATGAAGTGGCAGATCAGGCGGCCTCCCTCGTGCACACACCTCCAACTATTACCCCTCTTGCCCTGGGCCACAGTGATTTCACAAGGGCTGTTTGGAAGGGAATCCGTCATCAGTGGCAAGAGGGCCTGACACACTCCCTCTCTTCTTCAGCGTTGGGCTCTGTCTGAACTTTTAATGGCCCCTGCCCTTGGGTTTGCCATCCCAACTGCTCAGTGGATGTCGCACTGGCTCGCCTTCGAGTTGGGCACTCGCGACTGGCGGCTCATCTGTACCGCCTTCAGATGATGGACTCTCCGTACTGCCCGTGGTGTCCCTCACAGCTTGAGATGGTGGAACACTTTCTGCTGTGTTGCCCACATTATCACTCTGCATGGACTACTCTCCGTCCAGCCTTGTGCACACTTGGGGTGCACACTTTCACTCTACCTGTCCTTCTCAACGGGGAGAGGTTTCACTCTTCAGATTGTCAGGAGATATTGGCCTGTACCTGCTCCTTCCTTCTGACTTCAGGGCGTATCAGGGACATATGATACATAGTTATTAGTCAAAACATTCTTCCACTTTGATCGAAGTCCCATCTCCTAGCTCTGGACAGCCAGGCTCGATATGGCATATGCTGTCAGTGGCCCTGAAACCCAACAGAAGAAGAAGAACAACAACTAAAACAATTAATATATCTTAAAAATAAGAATCTCATTTTCCAAAATAAAGGATTTCCAACTACACCTTTTTATAAATCATTTCTACTATTCCTCCTAATTTGACTTGGATGTTAATCAACCAAACTATGTTGCCCTGATCCCTGCCCTTATTCATGTTACCTGCATGACTTTGCTCAAAAGTCGTTCTTTCTACAAATCCATGCCAAAATGTCCCTCAAGAGATAATAATTTATGTATATGATTAATTACATTTTAATAAGTCTGCAGTTTACTTATCTCTGAAAACTGTCTGACAGGAGTTAGAATCATGGATTTCGGAGGCTGGGTCTGCTGGCGTCATTTACTTCAACTTAGGCTCTCTTGCTAGCAGCGGTGATATACCAGTAGAGTACCGCAACCTCTTCATCCAGGCCTTCCGCAGGCTGCCACAGCGAGTTATCTGGAAATATGAAGGAGAACTGAAAAACATATCTGATAATGTGATGCTCACCAAATGGCTCCCTCAACAGGATATTCTTGGTGAGTATGTTTTGGGTTCATTGTTAAGTTTCAGTTTGTGGTAGTGAAAACATTACTTTGTCCCATTTGTTTCTTGTTCTGTCTAGACTGGATTATTGCTGCAGACTAACAGCACTTCTCAAGGCAGGTAAAATTGCTGACCTAGAAAATATACAGAGAACCTTCATGGCACACATAATTGTGATAAAACACCTCAATTACTAGGAATACTTGAAGTTCCTCAACTTGTTCTCCATGGGCAACAGTTAGGCAACTTTATTCCAAAACGTTTCGCCTACACAGTAGGCTTCTTCAGTCGAGTACAGAAAGTAGGCAGGAGCAGTAGAGATGTGAAGACAATGTAATTAGTTCATCACCCTTGAAGTCATAGATTTGAGGTTGTCAGTCCCTCAGCCTGGAGAAGAGTTCTGTTCCATGGTCTGAAACAGTCTGAAGAAACAAGTGACAGTGTGGAGACTTATATACTGTCGGCAGGAGAGGTGCAGAGTGATAGAAGAGAGAATGTAATCACTCTTTTCTATCACTCTGCACCTCTCCTGCCGACAGTATATAAGTCTCCACACTGTCGCTTGTTTCTTCAGACTGTTTCAGACCATGGAACAGAACTCTTCTCCAGGCTGAGGGACTGACAACCTCAAATCTACGACTTTAAGGGTGATGGACTGATTACATCATATTCCCATCTCTACTGCTCCTGCTTACTTTCTGTTTTCAACTGAAGAAGCCAACTGTGTAGATGAAACGTTTCGGAATAAAGTTGCCTGACTGTTGCCCATGTGTCTTACCTACCAACCTGTTGGTATTGTATACCATTTTGATATTCAACCGGTACTCCCTAGAATACATGTGGGAGAAATGCATGATTATATACACTTGGAAAATCCTAGAAGGATTAGTACCAAACTTGCACATGAAAATCACTCTCTGTGAAAGCAAAGGAATCAGCAGACGATGCAACATCGCCCCAATGAAAAGCAGGATTGCCACTAGCATGATAAGAGACAACACAATAAGGGGGATACCAATAGACCCCTGGACAGGCACCTAAATTTAGTAACTGACCAGCCGGGCTGTGGTTCGTACGTCGGGTTGTGTGCTGCCAACAGTAACAGCCTGGTTGATAAAGCCCTGATCAACCATGAGGCCTGGTCACACACCAGGCCACGGGGCCATTGATTCCCGAAACCCTTTCTAGGCATACTCCAGGTGTCTTCTGTTTAATGCATTCATTTCACTAACTGTTCATCCAAATGGCTGTATATCAATGGTATTATATAACAAGCATGTATTGTGTCTTGTCAAACTGGCTACCAGTCTTAATGTAGTAGTAAGTTTATCCCAGTTATTTTGACATCCCAGAAACTGAATTAACCATAAAGCAATAGCACTTGTATTTAACTTACACTGCTACGCTAGATTCTTTACAACACAAAAAATGTATAAAAACAAAACCTGCAAGGTAATGTTTCCGGTGCATCTCATACATATGTAATAGAAAAATGCAAATCGAAATGTGATAAACACTGAGGTCAACCGTGTGTGAAGGCAGCGAGACACATAGTAGTTTGAATTTTGGTAATGAGGATAGTTCAGTGGATAGCATATCAAACATTGTTCTCATGTTTTATAATACCTTTTCTATGGAATAACTTGATTTACCATTAGTGTAAAGCATGTAAATGTAAGTAATATTCAAATACGTAATTGTTTCTTTGTTCATTTACAAGTGATGACTTTTCTCATCAACAACACCCGCATTCCACCTTTGCTTTTCACTTAAGTGTTAGTGTTCCACAGCTCATGACAACGTGAAGGTGTTCATCACACACTGTGGTCTCCTCAGCTTGCAAGAGTCCATCTATCATGCTACACCTCTCCTCGCACTGCCCATCTTTGCTGACCAGCCCAGGAATGCCATGTTTGTTAGGAACTCTGAACTAGGACATTTTCTGCTGTGGGAAGAGCTTACTGAGGACATGATCATTGATGCTCTCACCGATATTATCACCGACCCTAAGTAAGTTATGCAAGATTAGATAAGGTTCGTCTGGAAACAGGACAAGTGTTCCCTGACGTGGGTTCTAGTCAGATGACGACCCACCGTTGGAGCTTTTGGTCATCTGACCAAGGAATTCCTTTGGCTTACCCGTCCACCCCTTTAAAAAAAATGGAGCACTTTGCTATTCACAGTATTTTTTTATGTAATTTTTTTTTTCAGTCTCATCATATAGTTTTCATCAAGCCATATTTATCTTGATATTAATGATGTGTGTGTTTTTTATACAGATGAACGTATTTAAGTAAATTAGACAGAAACTGTGAACGTATTTAAGTAAATTAGACGGAAACTGATCATAAAATTATTCAGCTAGTTCCTGTTTCCTCTGATATAACAGTAAATCCAGATTTATGTTTGTTACCATATTTAATTCCAATTATGTTTCAGTATCCTCCTCACTTGTTTTGGAGAGAGAAATAGAAAGAGAGGGAGATAGAGAGAGGAGGTGGCAGCAGCATTTAATTTATTTAAATTTGGTTTAGAAATATTTTATATAATAGATTTTTCACAGTCCTCCCAATTTTATCAGTTTCCTAACTGACTCAGATTAGAATCTTAAACAATGCTTGCTACTACTAGACTATTTCAAGTGGCATCACATCGTAACTCAGTTTTCCTGCTTTTAGAATTTCTTGATTCCTTTCAGCTTAAGTTATATGTTTAGCTTACGACAACTGCAAATTGCATATATTTGGTTAGGTATGTCATGTTGGCTAAAGTAAAACTAAATTCCTTGCTTTTAACAGTCATCAGTTTGTGCATGTCCTGTTTCCTGTGAACAAGTGGATAGCAGATGCTCAGTGTTAGTGATGTCTTAAGCAATCATGTCATCTCTGAGTCTGGAGTAACTTTACCATCATGTAAAGGTGGAGCTGGAGTGAGATATGAAATAAACAGAGAAAGGAAAACAGAAGGATTCATGAAAATCTTAGTGGGAAAGGAAATATGATAAGCTCTTTATCTCATATATATTTATATATATATATATACAGTAAGGCCCCGCTTTACGGCGTTTCACCTTACGGCATTCCGCTAATATGGCGATGTCAAATTATGACCAAAATTTGCTATACGGCAAGCGGTCTTTTAAATATGGCGCCCCCACCCGGTTTCTTTACATTTTCCGTGACCACATCTATTATGTCAGGAAACTTTCTAGTGTTTTAAAGTTACTGCATATTTTATATGTACTCTGATAATTATACTTATGTGTACCTGTACCTAAATATACTTACACACTGTGCTGGTGTGCAGGTACACATTAAAATTGCTAAGTCTCTCTCTACTCATGACATCAATACTACATAATAATAATCACTCTTGGGCACACTAAATGTCTTATTTTACATCAATATAGACATTTTCATTAATCCATCTATGATATTTTCCTCAAAATTATATATGAAACCCATTACATAGCATATAAACATGATACATACACTCAGATGTAAATATGAGATTTGTTTACAAAGCTGTGTAGGTAGTGTCGGAAGAATTACGTTTTCTCAAGTCAAACACTAGGGGGTAACTGTAGAAAAATATTCTTTTCGTATGCCCTTACTCTATGTATAGCAATTCATGACCCTTGTGGGTTTAGTGCTTTTTATAATAATAATAATTATTATTATTATTAATAATAATAATAATAATAATGATAATATTATTATTATTATCATTATTAATATTATTATCTTCATTCACTCTAAAAATGGTGTGTTGCTGTTTGTTTATTCTGAACTAACTTGTACAACTTGTACACAATGTAAGAGTATTTGTATTGTGAGGTAATTATTAAAATAAAAAAATATTGAGGTAAATGTTTTACAAACTCTTACAAATGGACGTGAATGAACTAAAAGTAGACACATAAATACACCTTTCGCCTGACCAAGTGATCGTCCATTACCTGTTCAGTTTGTGTTCTTACATTGTCTCAAAAAAACCCCATTGTCTCAACTCTGTATCTCGTTCTCTCTCTCGTATACTCTTTCGTTAACTAGTTGGCTCTCATTGACGATGGCGTCTAAGGTTAGCAGTAATAAAAAGAGAAGTCATAAGCCTCTTGCTTTAAGTGCCAGGTTAGAGGATGATGGTGTGCCATTTTGATTTTATTCAATAAACACCCTGCCACT